>NC_136518.1:60454324-60489324 GCF_053919585.1 Euprymna scolopes
AAAAGGACCATACAAAATTTCAGCCAGATCGATCTCGTAGTTTCCGAGAAAACTTCTTGAGTAAATGTGGTACCGCGATGACTGATCCCTATTAATCTTTAACTGTGAATCAAACGGATACCATAATACTTAGATCGCTGCATTTTATCATAATAAAAGTCCATTCGAAGTTTCAACCAGACTGCCTGTTCAAGAAAAAATTAGAACAGACAGAGAGAAATATATTAAAAGATGCCTGTAAAGATATATATATTTTTTTTACATTAGTTTTTATATGTACATACAAATATACAAAAGCATCTATACAAACATCTCAGGAGGACAAGCGTTATAAGTATTACAAATAACATTTGAAAGAGAGTTGATTAGTTCATGTCATGCTTAATTAGAATGAATGAAGAGATGACAGACAGAGGAAGTGACAGTAATTACAACTAACGTCAGTGAAACTGTTAGAAACGGCGAGAGATCAGCTTAGAGATAAAAACACTTGAGATCTGAAGATTTTGTTTCTTTCCCATGGTAATCTATGGTCCTTAATATGACCTAAATAGTAAATGTCTGATGGTAAATCCCAAATTTTCAAGCTTTTCGATATGTGGTGTAACCTATTAGTTTCTATTACTCTCAGATCCACTTTAACCCAGGTTGTTAGTACTTTTCAAGGTCCCATGTATGGATTAAATACAGGGTGGGCCAAAATAAGGGTCCTATTTTTAAAAATTCATAAATTCATGTAAGTTTTAAGAAGTGTTTTTCGGCCAAAATTTGTTTTGTTTATTTCAAAAAAACCTCGGAAGGGTCAGTCTACACACACATAAAGTTTGGTGAGTTTAACTTTTATTTTGTGGAAGTTATTCAAATTTAAAGATAGGACCCTTATTTTGGCCCACCCTGAAGAAGTTGATCTGAATTGTTATCGTCATAATCATTTTCAGTTTAATGTCTGTTTTATATGATGGCATGTGTTGGACGGCTTTTAGACTGCCAAAAGAAGGCCTTTATTTATTCCTTTCTGTTATGTAACAGAGCGTGTATGAGCTCGTGTGGAAATATAAGCAGCAGGCGAAGGATAGATGGCTAGCAAAGTTATTAGTAGCAGCAGCAGCGTTTGAGCACTCTGCAAATTAGCAAATGTGCGTGGGCTTGTGTCACAAGAAAAAAAAAAAGGACAGCACATGGTTGGAGCGAAGCAAAAGTGTGCTCCGAGGAAGATGGACATCTAAATTCGAAGGCGAAAAATGGCTGGCTATAATCAGCATGAGGTCGGAAGAAAGAAAACCGTGTGCCAGGTGAGATGAACATGTGGTTTTGTGGTGACAGTGAGAGACTTTTAAGCTGGTGTCGAGACACCTGGGTTTTGTTAATCTCATATCAGACGAAATGAGCAGTAAAAAAAAAAAAAAACTTTTTTAAAATAAAAGAAGCAGACATTGTTTGGAAAGTAACGAAAATAAATGCCTTTTGCTAAAATAGAAAAAAAAGCCGAGTCAGATTTATTTATTTTTGTTTGTTTGTTCTTTTGCGACGGTACCGGACGTCGTCCGAGAGAGGTTTGAACTGTAATGAACACGATTGGAGTGTAATGGCCACGTTACACTTGAACCTTTCCTTATTACTTCATCCCGTGTTTTCTTTGCAAACTAAGTTAGTTATGGTAATTCATTTATGTACCTATTTACAATGCCTCCCCACGGGACAGAGTTAGACACCAGGGTCGTTTTTTAACGTGGAGAAAAGGTACAAAAATAAAAATTGTCTCAGTCGTGAAGGATTTCTCCTCAACCGAAAGAGAACAAGAAATGGAAGTGCAGCATCTGAAGAACAAATACTACACTTTGATCTTGACCAAAAGGCCAAGATGTAGATAACAACGTCTTCTTCATTTTCTTTTTGTTTTTAATTAACCGCATGACTCCATTGATGACTGAGAAGTTTGATGCGTGATCAGATAGAGCACAGGAAGACAGGATTTGGATTTTGATGGTGAGTGGCTGCCGCTCGTTGGTATCTCAGTGTACAATGCTCTGTAGCTGCTCGCTCATGCTTGTTGTTGAAGAAGGTCATCCCGCTATCACATGTGGAGCGCCCAGTTTCTCTGTCCGCTGCCAAAGACTCCAAAAGATTGAAGGGGATATAGTAGAGCTTGAGGGTGAGCTTGATGCAGTCTATGTAGCGTTTCTTCAGGGCAGCCGACGTTTCATCAGCCGTGAGTGAGTTGACCGAAGAGAACTCTTCAAGGTAGTTTGTTTGAGGGCATCCTGATGACGTCGAAGCTGACGACAGATAAGGAGTGATTCTAGAGGGGCAACTCCAGCTCTCCTGCGAATCTCTGAATGGGACAGCTTGTGTCATCAATGGAGGCCGAGAATCTGCTGTAGTCATCTATGTGAAATGGCTCCAGCAGCATAATGTGATGGCGATATGGAACCCATGCCTCAGAACCATACAGGAGGGTGGGTATGACGACTGCGTTGTACACAGCAACCGTTGCAAACTAACCTCATTATATAAACTGTTCTACATCTACTGATCCAAGAACTTTTATGTATTCTTTCAAACTGATCTAAGTTTCCAGTTCTGCACATATCTCCCTATACTCTCCAGATTTAACCTTTCTCCGAGCTCATCTGATCTAAGCCTGTCTTTAAGACTAACATCACACATTTATCATATCGTTCTCATATCATTTATCTCCATGCAACACGAGGATTGAACTAACGTAATATATAAAATTCAGTTAGAAGTGATACCCTTCTGAAGGTTGAAGGTTCAATCCTCAGTGCAAGCGATACTCAAAATACTATTGCGAATTATTTAGGACTTCTACTTGGTCATGGCAGATGGAACAAAAACATACTAACCCCATGGATTAAATAAGGGGTCTGTTAAAAATTCCATGCAGATTCCCGAGTTCCACAGAAAGATTCCAGAGTTCAACAAGATACACCTGAAGACGGTCGGAATTTATGTAACAGCGCTGATGTGTGGATGTAAATACATGAGAAGTGACGTCATCGATGAGGGGGGAAAGGAGTATAAAAAAGAGAAAGACAAAGATCTTGTGAGAGACAAGATAACATTCGAGATCTTGTTAGAGAAGTGGAGGGCGTTCTAGCTCACGTGGGTTACGTCGTGGCTGTAACAATGAGGAAATAAATGTTGTAGCTACAAAGAATAAGCAAGGCGGAGTTATTTCCTATTCGTAGTCTTGGTCTCCTTTGCGACTGAGACTACACACAACGTGTGTTCGTTCACGGTACAGTTACATCGGCCGAAACGTTGAGAAGATAATACTCAAGATGAGAACAATAGTCCGAATGAGCCATCAAATGGCATAATTCATAATAAAAATAAAAAATGAAACGAATCAAAAATGTAAGCAAAAAAAAAACAAAACAAAACAAAAAAAAAAAAAACAGACTCCCTGACAATACGGATAAGTTCAGCTATTATTGAATCAATTTCTGGTAGCACAATCGCAGCCAATTCAGCCGGGTATTGAACCGACTTCAACTGATGGAGATTAAAGCAGAAAATTATCAGACATCTTTTTCAGCTTTTGTTCTTTGGGAAATTCAGTGAAACATTTTCTGGGCAGAGAGAGAGAGAGAGAGAGAGAGAGAGAGAGAGAGAGAGAGAGAGAGAGAGAGAGAGAGAGAGAATTAAATAGATATTATATACATACGTGGGTGCATTGAGTTCATTTGAGAAACAGATAATTTTGTTCTCTCCACGGCAATTTCTGATTGGTTAATAGTTTTGTATTAACGATATACGATTGGACGATGAAATAAGTATGATAAGTAATGGTGAAGGCGAAAGAACTTGAGTTATTATAGCGACGTAGACAAAAACACAATGGGATTCTGTTATTGTATTATTATTTTTTGTTTTTTGTTTTTGGTTTGATGACCAACGTTGTGGCAAAATTGAACAAAACCGGTAAACATGACCGATGCCTATTTTTAAGATGCGTCCATTTAATCTGCACGTTTAGTGCAGAAAATATTATCTCTAACTTAAACGTGGCATTTTTTTTTTTTTTTTTTACTTTCTTTCACCCCAAACAAGTATGACCACTTGGTCGTAAGACATCACTATTTGAGATCATATCTAGCAGAGGATTGTGTGGAGTTCAGTAGCGAGATGTCTGTTCACTTTACATTTAAACTTGCTCCCCTCTATTTTACCCCTTAATTTTCAGATTCCATAAGCAATTTTTTTCTGACAAAGGAAAAAGAATTGCTGTTTACTAGGTCAGTCGTTGTTTGAGGGAGTGGTATGGGTAGATTTTCAATCCTCTCAGTGTATTTGTCATCATTTAACTTGTAACACAGCATGGGCGGCTATATGCAAATACCAGTCCGCGAGCAAAATGATGTCATGGTAAGGAAAAAGAAAACTATGAAAAGGAGAGAACATGTTCGAGAAGACGCTCACGTTAGAGACATGGATGATGTTGGAGAGCATGTTAAATATATGTCACAGCCGTAACAAGAAGTCAGGAGAATAAGGAAATAAATGTTGTTGTGAAAAAAAAAAAAAAAAAGCGAGTTCTTTTCTATTCTTTGTCTACTTTTCAACTGAGCATACAGTGTGTTGGGTAACATTACAAACTGTCAATCCATCCATCACATATGTAAATATGCAAATTAAGAACTCCCAAAGCTAATTGTTGGTATTTTGACATTACTATGTATGATATATACAATATAATGACGTTGACACATTGGTTCCCGTTAGATCACCAAAATCAAGCAACGTTGAGCCTTGTCAGTACTAAAATGGGTGACCCTTTGGGGCTTCCAGGTGCTGTATGTGCCATCCGCTTATCTTGGTATTGTTTCCAGTCGTCCTGGACTTCTTGCCACTGGACTCAAGCAGAGATGATTCAGGAGAGGTGTGGTTGGAGATTGCGCAACCCTTGCCTCACACTTTTACGTGCAGCTAACATTACAGGGGGTAACTATTGTCTTTCGAGACTGAACAAAGGTTTCAATCCTCTCAGTGTATTTGTCATCATTTAACTTGTAATTGGGAATTCCAGGTGGTGTATGTGCTCTCTGCTTATCTCAACACAGTTTCCAGTCGTCCTGGACTTCTTCTTGCCACTGGACTCAAGCAGTGCTGATTTAGGAAAGATGTGGTTGGGGATTACGCAACCCTTGCCACACAATTTTGCGCACAGCTACCCTTACAGAGGGTATGCATTGTCTTTCGAGACCGAACGGAGGTTACCATAATCGGTATTTCCAAATCTTATGTTGTATCATCGAATTAAATAAGCACAACACGTTTTGATATTAATATATTTAAGATAGTTAAGAAAAACTCTTTTGCATTTATTCATTGAGATCTATCTTGGTACACACATACCTATTTGTATATTCAAGGAACTTGAATGCCTACTAGACACCATCTTCGAGTGTCTAAGGTCCCTCTGTACAGGGGTTTGTCAGGACAACCTGGCATGAGGATACTTTTCTCTACAAATAAACTCTGACTAATTCAGAATTACATCATATTCACGGCCCAAATAAGAAATCTTCGATATGGCTAACCCATTCTATTTTTTATGAGGAATGATCCACCTTCTCCAAGGGATTTTATCTCAAGTAATAGCACGAAACTGTATACTCGACCAGGTCGATCTGTACAGGAGTTTGTCAGGATAACTTGGTATTAGGATACTTTTTTACTACAAGTAAACCCTGATTAAATATTAAAAATCACATAGTATTCGCAGTCCAAATAAGATTTCCTTGGCATGGTTAACCCACGCTCGTGCCCTTTCTCCAAGTGATGCTATCTTAAGTAATAGCATGAAGTTAGATACTCCACCATACTAGATGAATTCTTGTCCTGGAATTCAGTAAGAACAAGAGACCACAAGAAATGTATTCTATAAGATATTTAAATGGTTAATTGGGGAGAGGAAACTTATGTTCTCAATTTCTTAATGGAATATTCGAATGTCTATGTATTTCATATGGAAATCAAGTGATAGCCCCAGAAAAGGAGCCCCTTGATTTCTGAGAACTTGTCTACATTTAAAATTATTCCTTTAGTTCTTCTCTCTATGTTTTTATCTCTTCATTTTCTTTGAAATTAGATTGATGGATTTTGTACCCACTTTGATGAATCATTTGATTGAAATATACATTTCAATTAAGTAATTGAATGTTTGAAATAAATTTATAATTAAGTGATTGTTTTACTAATGAGTTACTACTTATCAAGGCCAAAACCCACTTGAGGATAAGGCTTATTTTGATCGATGGATTGTCTATTGAATGATGAAGAATATTATGAGAAGATTGAGAATGATGAATCGAATGAGCAAAATTTGATTATTTATAAGAACAGTTTATGGCAAATATTTGTAAGATTGAATTTGAAGATGCAGAAAGTTCTTGCCACGAAAATCTGGTTAGGCTAGACACATGAAAGAACAGCAAATTCTTTGCTGTTGAAGTTATAAGACAAGATCTTGCTGTAAATGTCTTACAAAAAGGAACAAAAGATTGGAGTTCAGTCTAGCACCTTTCATAGAAATAACGACAGAGTAGAAAGAGACTAGCCGTCAATCTTATTTTAAATGCATCAAAAATAGGAGGTTTTGTCCATCAGTTTATCTAGCTTTGCTACAAAATAATATTTTTCAGCTTGTCATACGTAATTTGTATTAATTGGTTTATTCAAACTCACTAGAAAGGAGTCACCCTTTAGTGGAGCAGTTCCTTCTTGGTTTGATGACTGGCTCCAGGAAGACCCTTTAAAACTCTTTAAAAGCCAAGTGTTAATTGATGCTTCGATCCTTAACTGTACCTCAGACCAATTGTATTGGAGCTGGAGGCTGGTTCAAACTACAGGCCAAGGATTCGAACTGGGCTATCTGTCCAGCAGAAAGAACCCAGGATGGTAATGTCACCACTCGAAGCACCCAACTGCAGGCCAGTTGAGTCGCTGCAATTAATTTTGATCCCTGTATTCATTTTATAACATATGAGCAGATATATCAATCTCCTTATGTCTTGTCAGCATAACGTAAAGATGCACCCCACCAGTGATTCTATATAGAAGTTGATCTGAGATAGAGCTCTTGTCAAACCAATGGTTGAATAGAACACATCTGGCAGAATCAGTACAAACATATGCAACAGCCTCAAATATAATTTGTATGGCAGACCGGCAAGTTGTTGCAATTTGTTTAAGCTAATCTGCTTCAATGCAGCCAAGACCTCATGCTCTGTAATCATATCTTTGCAACCAGCTGCTCTAACTGCATCGAAGCAAGGAAAGTCAGCCAGATAGTTGTTAACCTCCTGGATCAGAAGGTTGAGTATTTGAGCGATACGCTTCTCAAAATGCTCCTGAAATCTCTCAAAGATTTCCTTAGTCGATTCCAATTAAGAGGCTTTACTTTTCCAATGTAACTATCCAAACCATGCCTTGAAACTTTCTTATGCTTATCCATGTCAGAGTTCATAGCTTCATTGGAAACTTTCCTTAGCCTAGCCCTAAGTACTTGACCCTCACAAAACTCACTAACCTCATGTCATAGGTTCTGGTTAGCCAATTCTAATTCTCCAAGAAATTGTTTCGTTTTTTATGAAGGTGGTGAGAGAAGATCGTCTGCCCATGTATTACATCCTCATTTGAGAGGTGGGAATGATCCGATATCTATTTCACGTCCATGATACCACACTCACTTACATTCTCCTTTTGTGATCTGATTCTCCATAGTATTACTTCTTAAGGAGGTAAGTTACTAGTGTCCAGGTTTCAAATCACTAAACATATATATATATATATATATATATATATATATATATATATATATATATATATATCTTCTATAATATAAAGCTGAACGTCTGTGTGTGTGTGTGGTCACGAATAGGCTCCTATATGGTTGACTATTTTAAAAAACTGATTACATATAATGATAGAAGATGTATCGAGAATCAGGAATGGGTATGTTTGATCTGGCAAAACAGTGGTTCATAAAAATTGTGGGGTCTGCGTTCGCGCCTGGCCCCCAAAGTATGGAAATAAAAAATGATAAAAAAAAAACGTTTACAAGGGTTTTTGATATAGATGTACATAAGATATAGATGTACATAAGAATACTTTGATAAGTATGTTTCAACTTAAATAGGGATGGTATAATACAATTGTGGGGTCTGCGTTCGCGCCTGTACTCCATGGAAATATGGCACAAACTTTAACATATCTATTTGCGTAAGTATACTTTGATAATTATGTTTCAGTTTGAAGCAATATGGTATAATAAAATTATTGGATGTTCGTTTGCACCTGACCGCCCTAGAATGTAAATATGTCACAAAGTTTAACAAGGTTTTTTAAAAGGGGTGAGGGTCCACAATAACACCTTAACTTTAATCTTAATTCACGTTAGCTTTTATCTATGTTTTTGAGTTGAATCATATTGTGTTGAATAAATTCACCTCATAAATTCACGTTCTTATTAAAGTGAAAGTCAAAAAAAAAAAGTCAGAACTTTAGACAATTCTCGACACAAATTTTGCATAAATCTGTTTTTTTCCTTCTCCACTTGCACGTGGCACTTTTTCGAAAATAAATAAATAGATAAATAATAAAAAATAAGAACGTTACTTGTTATCGTGTCAAAACAAGGAAAAAATCCTGTTCACGTGATTATGTGTCTTTTAAAAACATTTACATAACCTTTTTATTTTTATTTATATATCTGTTTAAGCTTTTTTTGTCAGTGTACTAGAAGGAATTCAGTTGATTACAACCCTTTCTGCGTGTTCTTTACATTACAATAGTACAACCCTGAATCCGACAGCGCAATACTACACCGTTCAATACTGTAAAACTGAAACGAAGCTGTTATGCTTGAAAAGGGCGCCATTTTCTTATTCATATTTATATCGATTCTTTGCTTTTAAAAACTAAAGTAATTACGTGTTTACTTTTTTAATATCCAATTTTGCTGTTTCGGATTATTTTACTAAAGTAAGTAAAGCTTCATTATTTTTCAAAACTGTTTTTGTTTCTTTGTTTTTCGATATTTTGTCGATATTTTTTAGTAAGAGTGTTTAGCAGAAAAGCCAACAAACGACTACCTGAAAAAATAGATATACTAGAAATAAATGTTACCATAGTCAATAAAAGTTCAGTTCATGTTTATTTTTGTTTTGAAATAGTTTTTAATGGTCTTTACTTGAAATAATTTCAGCGAACTGAAATTAAAACGAAATTTGAGGCGATAACTACTTCAAGGAATTTTTATATAAACTACACATGCCATAATCGAATATTCCTCAAGTACAAAATAACGGAAAACATTAAAATATGTTTATAAATATTCTTTACGTTGAAGGAACTCTCTTAAATTGTTAACACAGAATGCTCAGGTGCCTCTCCTTCAAATTGAAAACGGGGCTCTCCATTAAAAAAGTCTTTGTTAAAGTTTGTGCCATATTTCCATGGAGTACAGGCGTGAACGCAGACTCTACAATTTTATTATACCATCCCTATTTAAGTTGAAACATACTTATCAAAGTATTCTTATGTACATCTATATGAAAAACACTTGTAAACGTTTTTTTTTTTTCATTTTTTATTTTCATGCTTTGGGGGCCAGGTGCAAACACAGACCCCACAATTTTTATGAACCACTGTTTTGCCAGATCAAACATACCCATTCCTGATTCTCGATACATCTTCTATCATTATATTTAATCATTTTTGTAAAATAATCAACCATATAGGAGCCTATTCGTGACCACACACACACACACACAAACGTTCAGCTTTATATTATACTAGCAGGGGTGCCCGGCGTTGCTCGGGTGTTTGGAGGTGTATGCTGTGCAAAAAAAGCAAAAAAACAAAAAAAATGGTTAATTTTTTAAAACTTTGACCCCTATTATGACCCCTTAAAATTTATAGTTTCGGGCTCAAATCACTTTATTAAGTTAGATCCAGGTTCAAGGAACCTATATCTAAAATTTCAAGTGTCTAAACCGAAAATTGTCGGAGGAGTTTGAAATTTGACCCCTTAACAGCCAAATTTCTGGCTGACACCCGTCACATCGATTTTCCCAAATCTCAGTACCCGGTATTTCAAATTTCGAGTCTATAGACTAAAAATTGACAGAGTTATTGCGTAGGGAAATGTACACAGACAGACAGACAGACAGACAGACACACAGACAGACAGACAGACAGACACGTTCACTTTTATAGATATATATAGATATATATACACACACACACACACACACACACACACACACACACACACACACATATATATATATTTATAGAGAGAGAGAGAGAGAGTAAATTTATTTGGAATTTATTTTATTTGATTGATTTTCATGACAGTGCATTCAATATCTATATTTTGATCCATCATTATATATAAACTAGTACACATGGAGCAATTTCCAGAGAGAGGGAGAGAGTGTTACCGTTTTTCATGGTTTTGTTTTATTGCCTCCATTTTTTAAATTCTTGCAACTGTCTGGCATCATAATTTCATTTCTTTGAATGATTATCTATTATCCGGTTGTAAAAGATTCTTTCTAGCATATAATGGCAGCTCCAAGGTAGACTGCTGTCAAAAGTAGCTACATGAATGGTTTTGTTGAAAGAGCTATTTTTCAGTAAAAAAAGGTTTTTATTCCTTCGTTGTTTACATTCAGCATACAACTGGTGTGTGTGTGTGTGTGTGTGTGTGTGTGTGTGTGTGTGTGGCTGTAGTTCGGCAACAGTCATTCTCTCAAGCATGCTCCATTGAATAAGATAAACATTTTATATCTATTCGATAGGTTGATCGTTTTCTTCCAAAATTTTCTTCTAAAACAAGTAATTTTTTGTTAATGTTTGTAACGTTTATGTTAAGTTTTGAGACATTTGTGTTAAACAAAGATAGCGGCTTAGTTCAGATCAGTAACCAAGATGGCGGCGTAGTTCAGATCAGTAACCAAGATGGCGGCGAAGAATTAAATGCGGTCCGTGACGTAGCAAATGGCGAACTGATTGAATCCAAAATTCGACGATTTTTAAAAATAATTTTGCAACGTTTTGATTGGTTATTTAGCACAGCCGTTGGTTATAAAAGTGATTGGCGAATCCATTCATCTCATACCCCCCATTAGAACTCTGATGGGGAAGGTCTCCTAGCGGCCTCGGCTGCAGGGAGACAGGGTAGTACACATCAAGGATTCGTCACTTGACACTCAGCCCAACAGGTGAAGGGCCTGTTGGACTGAGGTACGCTGCCTGGGTAATACCTAGGAGGTCAACCCTCCTAGGCCTTGCCACCAAGCTTTCCGGTGGAGCAAGTTTATTGCTTGCTGCCTGAGGCGCCCCGACCGGGGAATGCCGACGGGGTTACTCAGGCAATTTTTAAAATTGCAGGAGTGCTCCTTCTTTAGGGGAGCTTGCGGGGTTCCCACTTTCCGGCCTTGTGCCACATAATGCTGATGTGGGCAGCAATTAAATAACTACCCCCATTAGAAGAAAACATTTTACACACCCCCTTTTTTGATATAATGGAAAAATCCTTTCGGATTCTATTTTGGTTTCACTTGAGAAAAGGAAAGAAAAATAAATAAAAAATAAATGAACAAAGAAAAATAAGCCAATAAAATAATTGTTTTTTTTTTCTTTTTCTTCTGGTTTTATGGGAATTTGTCTTTATTCTTATCGGTCAAAAAGAATTAATATATTGGTATAATGTGTGCAAAAGAAGCCATTTTTTTTTTTTTTTTGTAACAAAAAACTGGAAACATTATGTTAGGTATTAATTAGTTAATTTGGTTAGTAAGGTAGAAATGGTCGCAGTTTAACGGCGTGCCCGGGACAATTTACAAATTTTTTTTTTTTTTTTTTTTTGGTGTGATTTTAACTGTTCATGCTTCTCCTTTTTGGGTTTCTGAAAAGAGATTTATTCATAATTAGATTCCAAAAAGTTCGGTTATAAAATGTCTTAATTTCATTCTTTTTATAGGTTTAGTGAAAATGTCGGCTATATTATTCTCAGACGTCACATAAGTAAGAGTAATAGATTTTTTTTCTTATTTCATCCCTTATAAAATGATATCTGATATCAATATGCTTCGACCTTTGATGAATCATAGAATTATTTACTAATAAGATACTGCTCTGATCTGGTTTTAAAGTAGATTTTAGAAGGGTGTTCAGAAAAATTGTCTCACGCGCAGAATGAGTAAGAGCCACATATTCTGCTTCACAAGTAGAAAGGGCAACAATTTGTTGCTTTTTAGTTTTCCAAGAGATCATAGGTCCAGTCTTTAACAGTCTAAAACAATACCCCGCTATACTCTTTCTATCCTCAGAGTTAGCCCTATCTGAATCCGAGAAACCTTCTAAATTTAGAGGATATGTGAATTTTTAAATCTTAAAGATTGTTCCTTGGTTTCTTTTAGGTAACGAAGGATTTGTTTTGCACGATTAAGGTCTTTAATTGTCGGTTTCGATAAGTTTTGAGATAGCTTTGTTACAGTGTAACATATGTCAGGCCTTGTTGCGGTCATCAAATAGATGAGGCTTCCTACCATTTCCCTGTATATTCGGTTATCCATGAATTTTGTTTCGGTATCTATATTTTTATTTATGTCCATTTCGACGGGAGTTGAACGCGGCTTACAATCTTGCATTCCGAACTTGAGCAGAATTTTTTCAATGTATCGTGATTGGTTCATAGTTATAGTTTCATTGGAGTATGTCAGTTTTGATGTATTTTGACCAAATTGTATATTCGCGCCTTGTTTAATTGCAGCCTGCACGGAAAACATGTCTTGCTTAAATGTAGGTATGAACAGAGCATTCTTTAGAATACAGTTACAGATTTCGCCTTTATTATTTTTTTCGGTATATTTTAGCATTTTTTTTTTTTTTTTTTACACAGTGATCACCACTTATCAAGGCCCGGAAGCCACTCAGGGATAAGGGTTATTGCAAGTACATTACGTTAGTGTGGAGATTTGATGGAGTGTTTACTTAAGGGGGCGGTTCATTAGGAATTCGTTAACATTAGACTTGAAGACATCCAAGTTGTAGTCCGGAGGGAAGCAGGCAGACGGAACAGAGTTCCACAGACGTGCAGTTCTAAGAAAGAAGCTTTGTTCATGGAATCCGCGTTTTGATTTAGGCACAGATAAAGAGTGGGGGAAATTTCACAGTGGATTCAGCTAGACGGGTGTTTTTCGTGAAAGATTGGCGAGGGGGGACCAGGGATTAGAGTTCAGACGAGCACCTGCCATGAAAATAACGATAAAACAAGGATAGGCTCGCAACGTCTCTTCTGTGAGAGAGGGGTTGCAGGGTAGAGAAAAGGGCATCCCCCACTAAGCCACGAAGTCTATTTTGTACTCTGTCAAGGCATGATAGGCTGTTTTTGGCAGCTCCTGCCCAGATATGGCAACAGTATTCCATCCTTGGACGTACTTGGCTTTTATATAGATAGAGAATTGCATCAGTAGTGAGATATCTTCTGGAGCGGTAGAAGGATCCCACCATCTTTCCAGCGACCTTGGCAACAGACTTGATGTATGTGTTCCATTTCAGATCAGGAGTAAAGGTCAAACCCAGAAGCTTGTCAAAACACGGGGCCTCACCCAGACGAGAGCCATCCATCACAATTGATGCCAGCTGGGGATCAGAGCGTTGATGATATAAGGATAGGAGTTTGGTTTTGGATGCATTAAAGGTAACTAGCCACATCTTCCCCCACTGAACCACGCGCTCGAGATCAGAGGAGAGAGAATCAGAGAGAACTTTGTCATTTACAGCCTTTGATGTGTTGCTGTAGATGGTCGTATCATCAGCATAGATGTCAACGAATGATTTAAGTATGTGTTTAGGGAGGTCATTGATGTAGATCAGGAAGAGAGTTGGGCCCAGGATTGACCCCTGAGGGACCCCAGCATTTATATTATTGCAGGCCTCCGATTTTTGTCCATCTACCACTACTCTTATAAGCCTATCGGAGAGAAATGATTTAATGATTGAGAAAACATTTCCAGTTATACCGTAGCTTGAAATCTTGTGCAGTAGGCCCTTATGTCATACCTTGTCAAAGGCCTTTGATATGTCAAGAGCAATTGCCCTAGAAAGGAAGCCTTTGTCAAGAGATTCACTAATCCTGTGGGATATAACCGTCAGCACATCTGCGGTAGATCTTGCAGAGCGGAAACCATATTGTGTGTCACTAAGAAGGTTATTCTTGCTGAGGTGGTTGACTATTTCTCTATTTAATATTGATTCCAGCAACTTACTCATAACACAGAGGAGACTTATTGGTCTGTACTGAGAGGGAGATGACTTATCACCTGAATTCTTAAATACAGGGCAAACTGATGAGGTCTTCCAGGGAGTCGGAAAGCACTTCTCCTTAAGGCAGCGCTTAAATAGTTTCATAAGTATGGGAGCAAGTTCTGGTTGAAGCTTTTTTAACACTATAATTGGGATGCCATCAGGGCCAGTTGCTTTACTGGAATCTAGGTTTTTTATTAGCTTGGCGACCTCATGCACGGATATTTGTATGTTACCTAGCTTGTTCTGTGTTATAGGAGGAAATATGGGGAGTTGATGGCCTTCGTCGCATAGGGTAGAATTAGCTGCAAAGTTCTTTGCAAATAGTTTGGCCTTGTCTGACGCTGACGAGATGACCTCTGGTCCATTGATAATGGTTGGGATAGAACGCACACATTGCCTCTTTTCATAACTATATCATTTATTTGACTACCGTCGGCAAGTTCGACAAAATGACTTTGAGGATTAAAGTTTGAATCAAAATTAATAAAATCAGATTCCTTGGTGATAACAATTTGTTGCTTTTTAGTTTTTTATTTCTTCATCTTCCGATTAATTAAAAAAAATACACTTATATTCGAATCAAACACATAAAGCACGAATGCAACTCTATATGCCATTGTTTGAGGTCATATTTGACAGAATCATTGCAAGTCTTTTTCACTTTTATAGTCGAATCAAATACATAAAGCACGAATGAGACAAAATCTATTTTAAGATGAACTTCCTTACTGAATCTATCTCTTCCATGTCAGATGTTGGTTGCACGTTAGCCATGGTGGCACAAAATGATTTTCTCCACGATTTCTATATGCCAGTTTTAGGTCATTGCAAGTCTTTCTCAGCCTGCCTTTTCCTCGCTTATTGGGATGAGTGTACATCTGTTTATCCAACCAGAGCTTTGTTGCAATGCAGAGCTGACTCCAACCTGGACATTTTCAGCCTTAATAGCAGGGAGTCAAAACTCTGTCATCAAGATGCACACCACAAACACCGAAACATAGCTACGTTATTCCTCTGTATCTCCAGAAAGACAGAGCCAGTGAAAGCCAATCATTCACTCACGTGTAACATGGCACTGTGGACATAGCTGAAGATAGATACACCTGAAGAAGGCCGGAGGTTACATCAACCAAAAGGTTGTGAAAATAACACTCAAGATGAGAGCAGTAGTCCAAAGAATCAAAATAAATACTCTAAGAGATTGTCACTTTGAACTGGTTGTTAATCAACGCCTTTATCCGTTGCTCCATGTGTCGATGTGGGTCTTTTATGTTAGTTCAGTCGAAGCTCCCAGAAGTTGTTGCTAACACGTGATCTCTATAATAAAAGAATATAGATATTCGAATATTCCATTAAAGTCCTCTTTTACCTTTTAAACGTTGAGTTAACAAGTTTAAGACATTAATTTTTCTCTCACTAATTGACGAGTTGACTATATTATAGTATATTTTTCTTGCGGTTCCTTGGGCTTACCGGATTCCAAAACAAGAATTCACCTGGTCTGGTAGAGTATTCAGTTTATTGCTGTTACTAAAGGCAACTTCATTCAGAGAAGGTGCACCGCTCCTTGTATAAGTTAGTGTAGGGTAGCCATACTAAAGAGAACTTTTAATCTTCGAATACTTTTTTTTTTTTTTTTTTTTTTACATGGAGTTCACCACTTATCAAGGCCCAATGGCCACTCAGGGATAAGGGTTATTGTGTGTACAGTGATCAAAGGGATAGTGTAGCAATAGTATTGGAGAATTGGTAAGGTGTCATTACTTAAGGGGCGGTTCATCAGGAATTTGTTTATGTTGGACTTGAAGACATCCAGGTTGAAGTCGGGAGGGAAACAGGCAAGTAGAACAGCGTTCCACAGGCGTGCAGTTCTAAGAAAGAAGCTTTGTGCATGGAATCTACGTTTTGATTGTTATTTTTAATATTTAGTCAGCATTTACTTGTAAGGGAAAGTATCATCATGCCAGGTTGTCCTGACAAACCGTTGCACAAAAAAAAAATTTACACACTTGAAAACAGTGTCTAGTGGGCATTCAAATTCTCTCCAGTAGGCATTCAAGTTCTCTCCTATATATGTGTATACTGATGTATGTATATTATGTATGATGGGCCTTTCAAAAGTAATGCCTCCTATTTTCTATTCCGCCCGAATTTATCAGAGGGGATTGAAAATTGCATTGTTATGATGACTGAACTTCTGTATTCATGACCTGAAAGTTTCACTTCTCTGTTGCGGATATTGACGGTGTTGGAATTTAAGAAAGCAACCCTTGCTATGGACGTACACCAGAAACAAAGATGAATGTTGAACAAAAGCACATGTCGAAATCTTACAAATTTGATGCAGTTGATGTCAGCACAGTTAGGAGAGGAGTTCGTCGATTACAAAGTGAGTAACAAAGTAATTACGTTATATTAGTATATCTTTTTTGGGTATCTTACTGGATTCCAGGACGTTAAGTTAATAAAGAAGTCTGGTGGAGAATCTACCTTAATGTTGGTACTATAGGCAACATCCCTTAGAGAAGGTGCACCACACCTCGCGTAAGATAGCCATGTTGAATAGGGGTACATATTGGGGACTTATATAACGGGGTACTCAGAACAGATGACGATGATGATTAGGGAGACATTTATATCAAACTGGGATCATTCTTGGAGGTTTCATATTAATGCGGACTGGGAGATATGATGTAAGTTCTTAACACATATAGGGAGGAGGAGATACTTCACTTATGATGGTGGTGGAGAGGACACATAACTTGGAAAATTCCAAAAAACAAAACAAAATGGGAAATTCTACAGCAAGTTGTTTATTCGCTTTACATTTATATTGCAACATTTTGGTGCGGATAGAGAAATTGTCAGCAAAGGAGGGAATCTCAAAGGCAATCGGTTCAAAGATGGAAGGTATTTGCCGAGAAAGTGTTTCATTATATTTGAACCTCTAAAATAAAAAGGTAGGGTTTTTCTAATAGTCAGATTAATCAGGGGTATTTATGGTGGTGGGATACGAATGCACTAAGTTCGTTGGAGCACATTCTGTGAAAGTGCTTGTAAAACGAGCACAGGGTTGCAGCGATGGGGTTGGAGTTTGGTATCAGTATGAGATCTGTTAACAGAGATGCTGGGATGTTAGAGACACCTTTTTGTACCCTGTCCAAAAGAAAAGGATTAGTACATGGCGCAACAACCTGGATAGGGATATAGGATATTAGTAGGTGTGAGAAGGTTTCTAGCCTGTTAGAGAGAGCCCATCTTCTTTGCAGCAGACTTAGCTGTATCTTCTATATTTTTCTCTAATTCAAAGTTCAAAACATACCAACCGCTAATAAAGATGCAATTTCTCCATAGGACTTTTTTTCTTTTTTTTTTTTTTATTACATTTTCACCCCAAACAAGGCACATTGCCACTTTGGTGTAGGGGGCTACTATCAGGGGAAACATCTACTGGGGTACTATGTAGGGATTAGGGCAACGAGATGTTGGTTCACGTTGCACTTGAACTTATGCACGTCAGTACAGTTGGGGAAGCAGTGACCTGGAATGGAATTCCAAAGTCTAGCAGTTCTGGGGAAGAAACTACTGGAGTAGAAAGATCTTTTACATCTAGGGATCTCTACAGTGTGGGGGTGGGATTTTGCAGCTTGTCGGGTCTGTCGAGGGTGTTCACGTCGTGGGGGCACAAGTGCTTGCAGTTCTTCAGAGCATTCACCATTATAATACTTGTAGAACAGGCAGAGGGATGCAACGTTTCGACGATGGGACAGAGGCTGAAGCTTAGATGCCAGTTTAGGGCCTATCAGATTTGCGACTCTCTTTTGAACCCTGTCAAGGAGCGAGGACTTGCTGTAGACCGTTGTCCTTCCCCCTCTCTTGTATTGGGATGTAAGAATTCTGTTTCTTTGTGGTGAGTTTTTAGAGTGATCTCCCTTGCTAGTTGTTGGTGATGCTTATTTGACTGAGAAAGTAGAGTTTGGACAAACGAACCTCTGCCTATGAGTGGACTTATGTAACAAACTAACATAGTCTGTTGTTCATCTTAGCTGATTCTGCGCACACAGGATTCTGTAGTCAATTTCTTTCTTTTCCTTTGTACGTGTGTTCTTATCTCTTATACTTCAATGAAAAAGAGTCGCTCAGATCTGATTGAGTTAGGACAAGAATCTATTAAATTAGGAATCGTATAATTCCTTATATTCTCTGTTGTGGCTTCCATAGATTTTACACGCAAGACAGGTGCTAATGCATTTTGTCTTAACTCGGCATTTAATATCTCTCATATCTGATAAAAATCTTGTTGCATTTTGCATTGTAAGTACCTCCATATTTGATTACGGTTTTTGTTGCATTCACTGCCAATGTACGTGTTCTGTTCTTAAGTCCCTCTTGCCATTTCGATTGTTGTCAATTTGGTTTCAGCTGGGATTTTTTTTTTTTTTTTTTTTGCTCTAGTTCTTTTCCTTTTCTTTGGAACCTTTGTTCTTATTTACCAAAATTTCCAACTCTTCAGAAAAATAAAAGAATCCAAATTAAAAGTAACGGTGTTACATCAAAGTAAATTTCTTATCATTAATATCATTTTGCGGTTCAATTCATCTTATCTACTATGAAAAAGGGCAGTTTATATATATATAAATATATATATATATATATATATATATATATATATATATATATATATATTAGTCAACAATAGAGATACTTTTGCCATATCACAGCTGTTTAGTGCGGCTAGGGCAGCAACTGCCTCAAACTGTCAAGACAAATGTCGGTGAAATAGGTAGGTGAAATTGTAATGATCAACATTACTAAACGGCGGAAGCTCCATGTGTTTACATTATACGCTAGTGGCTATTTGTTATTTCACTCACCAGTATGCTCGACACAAGAAATGGAATTGGAATATATATATATATATATATATATATATATATATATATATATATATATATATATATATATATATAGTAAGTTATCTATCTATATATATAAAAGCGAAAATGTATGTCTGTATGTTTGTGTGTCTGCTAAAAACTTTCGATAGACAGAACAAAAATTCACAAACTCGGTATCATATTGAAGCTCCATCCTTCGCTCGAAAAATATCGAAAAATTGGCCAAAAACGTTAATTTTTTCACCCTGAAATCGATAATTTTCGACGTGATGACGACTGGTTCTATGCATGCGTCAGATGGCGTCATGACCTGATTTAGTTTAAAACGTCAGTTTTTCAACTATTTCATAAATTTCAACTATTTTCATAAATTTCATCAACGTTTCGCCTGAAGAGTCCCAGAGTGGATGAAACGCGGAATATTCAGTGTAGCTTAATCGCCATATATATTTTATAACTTGCTAACTAGCTCTACCTACATATTGAGCACTTTTGAAGTAAATACTTAAAGTTTACGCATAAAGTTATACTTTCGTATATTAATTGTATGTGAGTAAATGAAGTAGTTATATATATATATATATATATATATATATATATATATATATATATATATATATATATATATATATATAAGTCTCGAAATAAAGACGAAACGTTGATAAACACATAATATGGTTTGTTCCTTTTTATTTCTCTCTCTCTCTCTCTATATATATATATATATATACACACTGGATTCACTCCCAAACTATTCAACCGATCATTATGAATTTTGGAACATAGCTGCTAGGCGAAAGTATTTCAAATGTAGGCTGTATTTAGTTTAATTTAGTTTAATGCAAGAGAAGGCAAAGAGGAGATGAGAGTCTTTCATGAAAATTCCAAAAGTTTTTTCAGTAGAATTTTAAATTGGTTCCGAGTAATATTTTATTGACATGTAAAAATTTTTTATTGGTTGGAGGGACATATTTTGTGATAGTTCCGTGTTCCACATCCTCCAACCTCTTTCAATTAATTTTTCCAGATTTCATTAATTAACAATCAAACACTCCTTCATTTTATCACAATATCTGACAGAATGAAAATTTGTCTAATAATACAAAATATGTAGTCACCACCACCACCATCGGGTTAACAGTTATTTTACATGCTGGCATACATTGCATTAGATGCTTTTTAGAAACTGACTCCCAAACTAATCTATCTCTACCCAAGTCTTCATTTATCCTTCTTTGTACATCCTAATCACTTCCTCACATGTTTTCCATTGTCTATCCCTGTAAACTGACCATGTTACTTTAACTGCTCTACTTCTATTAACCCACACGAAATTAAAACTTTCATTCATATGATAGAATAGCATCAGATTTATATACTGGTATGTGTTGGACGGCTTATAGAAATTGGCTTCCAAAGTAATCTATCTCTGTCCAGGTCTTAATTTATCCCTCTTCCTCTCAAATCTATACTTATCATTTCATCCTGTGTTTTACTTGGCCTTTCCTGTCAACAGATAAATTGTTGGGTTTATGACGTTGCATTATTTTTGGTATCTAATGGGGTATGCTCCCTGAAAGTTGGGAGGTTCTATTTATTTATAAACACTGCCAATAGGAAATGACAAATCAAATTAAATTACGTTCTGCTATCAACCAATCAGAAACCAGAATTGCTTCATAAAAATTGAATCTTTTTAGCATTCCAGCACATAATTTTTTCGTGTCAACACGAGAAGGATCTTTTTCTCTTTGCCTACAACATTATAAAGTCCAGAACCTGTACAGAACAGCGATCCACTCAAAATTCTTCATCTTCAGAACTTGTATAAAATAGCTACCTATCGGAAAATTTTCTGAATTTATGGCTTTCAATTGAGCCTCTGATGGGTAATTTTATGCAGCCTACCAACTGACCTGTACGTCACAATCACGTTGACACACCGGTTATCGCCAGATCACCAAAGTTATGCAACATTGAGCCTGGCCAGTACCAGATGGGTGACCATTTGGGAAGGCTAGGCGCTGTATGTACCTTCTGGGAAGGTTGGGCGTGGGGCCAGCACCCTCACCCTGTAAAAAGAACTTCTCGCTACAAAAAAATCTACAAAAGTTGTAGATGGCCTATGCCCCTCCAGGGGCTCAGGATGGATGGACCAACTGACCTGGTACCTCAACTGTTTTTTGCTAATAATAATCCAAGAAGTCTTTTCTCTGTTGTCAATGTGACCAAACCAATGAAGTCTCCTACCCTGCACTTATTTCCCTATGCTGCTCAAATTTACATAATTTTCCTATGAAAAAGTCTGTCTTAATGTTTAGTGTATTAAATCACTCCCCCATTGCCGGGACGGTTTTAAGAAATTGACTTCCAAACGGAATTATCTCTGGCCAGGTCTTTATTTATTCCTGTGTCTCTCAAACTCATTCTTATTACTTTGTACAATGTTTTACTTGATCTTTCCCTGAAGACTGAACGTGCTATCTCAACTGTTCTAGATTTACTAAGCCAATTGAAAATCTTGCTAACCCTAATCTTTGAGTGGCTTTTAGCCTTGGTAACTGATGAACTGCTAGTATAATCAATAAATAAATGAATAAAAAAATTTGTAAAAATCTGATTTTCATAAATAATTCCTTGTAAAAAAAAAAACTGGAGTAAATGATAATAATAGAAATAAACAATGGTGTAATGAGAAATATCAAATTTAATCCTCATCTCGTGTCGTCTCTGATTTATTTGCAGACTGGAGTTCCTGAATATGGCGTTCGTTTGGATAGGTTTTTTTTTTTTTTTTTTTTGTAAATGAATTATTTTCTCCGAAATATTTGATGGAGGGTTTTCCGTCTGATTGATTTTGTTATGTTTTTACCGGTTCATGAGGTTAAATATGATTTTAATGTGAGATGGATTTCGCTTGTGCACACGGTCGATCCCAGCAGACATTTTGGAACCGTCGTTATTTTTTTTTTTTTGTTAGAATGAACAATATGTAACACTAGCCAATTTACCTGTCATTTTCATGGTGTAAAATATGCAAGACTTCATATGAGTTTATTTTTTAAATTCTCTCTCTCCCTTTCACACACACATACACATAATATATATATATATATATATATATATATATATAATTATAAAAAGATATATAATTGTAAAACTCATCTGAACTAAAGGAATAAATTATAAGATGGTCAACATCATGAATTTTGGAATATAGTTTTTTGTCATTTATTCTCTATATTGCTCTGTAATTACATTGAGCTTCTTAAATAAAGATTGGTATATATTATAAGAAAGTATATTTCTACAGAAATATATATATATATATATATATATATATATATATATATATATATATCTCATTTATTTAAAACGTAAATCCATTTGTATATTAAATAATTTTTTTTATACATATAAAAGTTCTTCCATTAAGATGTTTTTTTCAATTAGAAAACCATCTACCTAAAAACTGATACAGTTCAAGCTCAATGAATGTATTTTTAGAGCAAATATAGTGTAATATAATAGCTTTCAAAAATCCAAAATCAATTTTCCTTAATTGGTAGTTTATTACATTTCAAAAGGAAAATTATTGCATTATTGTTTCGTTTTCAACTAACAAGTCAACAATTATGAAAACAAAAATGATGTCTTTGTCGCATTTTTAGTGGCTTACTCATCAGATAATTTCCTCAAAAACACACTAAAAACATTATTTTGAACAACTTACATGATTCAAATAACCTACATGCACTGCTAATCCATAATATTTATACATATGTTAGGGAGTCCATAACAAGAAGAATGTTGGCGATGAATGGTTGTAATTTGAGCCATGTAAGTTGTTCAAAATAATGTTTTCCTATGTTTTTACAGAATTCATCTGATGAGTAAGCCACTAAAAATGCGACAAAGACATAATTTTGTTGACTTGTTTGTTGCAAACGAAACAATTTTGAAATGTAATCAACTACCAACTAAGGAGAATTGATTTTGTATTTTTGAAAGCTATTAAATTATATTAGAGGATCAAAAAGTATATGAGGATTTTTTAAACGGTGACTTTTCTGACACCCTCTATACAAGACCCTCAAATATGTACGCAAGTCACCATTTTCAGGGTTAACAGCTATAAGCAAAGACTGATGAAAGTCCTGCTTAAGAGACATCATAATTACTGCCAGTCGACACACGTACATACATCTTATTCAAGAAGATGGCAGGTATTAGTAATGACAACAAATGCAGGTTCTGCCATACAGAATTGGAAAGTGTGAGTCATCTAGTATCAGGTTTCAAGGTTCTTTTGGGGGAACGGCTACTACATAATGAGATATGATGGAGTATGTAAGTATCTCCACTGGACCATCTGTAAAAGAATTAAACATCCAGTGTAGCAGCAAGTCGTGGGAACATCAACCTGAAAGAACAGTTGGAAATTACTTATATACCATACATTACAACCATGTAATCCCTACAGCCACCTACCTTGAAAATGCTGCTGTGAAACCTGACATAGTTATATGGAATAAGTCAGAAAGAGTTGCAATTTTGGTTGAAGTGAGTGTCACTAATGATGGAGGTCTGAAAGAGAGAAAAAGACCAAATATTAAGGTCTCATGTATGATATGAAAAGAAAATTGAATCTTAAGGAGATATCAACCATACCAGTTCTAATACGTCCCACAGGGCTTATGAAAAAGAACCTGAAGTCCTACCTAACTAATATTCCAGATAAACCAAGTGCAAGAGAGATCCAGACAATTGCACTTAAGGGAACAGCGAGGATACTAAAAAGAGCACTCGGTTGATTTCAATAAAAAGCAGGGCAATGTTGGCAACTGGTCTGGCTGCCCCATACCCAGCATTACAATCTTCAAAGAAATAAAATGCAAAAAAAAATCTGATATATATATAAATATATATTATCTCTCCACAATATTTCCACGCACACAGTAACATAGTAGAATACAAAATTCATGGCAGATTTAATTTTTGATAATCATATTCCAAAAAATTCAACACCAACAATATTTGTACTTGTGTACATATGTTTTGGAAATTTCCATTTTATATTAACAGGGAAAGCCGACGTTGCCCGGGATTGAATGAGAATTCACGAATGTGTCACCCTCCCATATTATTGTCATCGAAATCGGTAAAATCGCCCATTTTTCAATCAAATCGATTGATTGTTTTCTCTAGTTGGGGACACGCTGCGACAAACCAGGAAGATGCTTCACATATCTGCCCACAGTGACTTATTCTACAATACATTGTAGTTCACATTGCACTATAGAGAGCCTACTCTTGATTTTATAAAATTATTTTTATATAATAGCTTGAATTAAAGTTTTAAATGCAAAAGTCAAATATCATAGTAAAATTGTGCTCTAAACAGAAACATTCATTTCGAACATGCCCCTGTCTTATCTTATCTACTGTATTCCATATGTATTTTATACGTCGAGCCTCTCTACTTGTGTGGTAATAATGGCTTGAATTGAAGTTTAAAATGCAAGAGTCATGTACATGATTCAGTTGGGCTCGAAACAGAAATATTTATTTCGAATGCGCCCCTGCCATATAAAAGAACCTATTGTTGATTTTATATGCTGTGCCTTTCTGCTTGTGTGAGAATAAAATTTCTCAAATGTACTTGTGGTGTTAGGCTGTATAAGGCGTTAACTATAGTCAAATCTCCTGTTTCTTCTTTCATTGGATTTTTCAGTTATCGATTATCAATAAAGGAATAAATTATAAGATGGTCAACATCATGAATTTTGGAATATAGTTTTTTGTCATTTATTCTCTATATTGCTCTGTAATTACATTGAGCTTCTTAAATAAAGATTGGTATATATTATAAGAAAGTATATTTCTACAGAAATATATATATATATATACATATATATATATATATCATTTATTTAAAACGTAAATCCGTTTGTAGATGCCAATCGTAATATATTAAATAATTTTTTTTATACATATAAAAGTTCTTCCATTAAGATTTTTTTTTTCAATTAGAAAACCATCTACCTAAAAACTGATACAGTTCAAGCTCAATGAATGTATTTTTAGAGCAAATATAGTGTAATATAATAGCTTTCAAAAATCCAAAATCAATTTTCCTTAATTGGTAGTTTATTACATTTCAAAAGGAAAATTATTGCATTATTGTTTCGTTTTCAACATTCGAACCTATCTAAGCTCACTGACAGGCACATAAAGTATATTTGTGTGAAATTTCATAAAAATCGGCTCGGTAGTTTTCGATATGGGATTAATAGACTATCTCATGACGTCACTTCCTGTAGTGATGTCACTTCCGCTATCGAGTATCGGTACCCGGCAGTTAGAAATTGGTGCACAATGAAGCAGGTCGTGTGCAAACGTCCAACCGTTGAGGAATGGCATTATTCAACCCGCCTTGACTGTAATATATGTGAATACTAGTGCTTTCTTAAAAGTCCTGTGTTCCTTTCATTTATTACCATTTAACCCCATAACATAGACAAAGTTCATTTTATATAAAAGTAGATATAAAGATAGCAATAGAGATCAATAGAAATGTAGAAGTTTTTTTTTTTTATTCAACTTTCACACCAAAATAGGCACAGTGCCATTTTGAAGTAGAGGGCTACTATCGAGGACATAAGTTGCAGGGGATATTATGAAGGGAGATAAACAGCAAGATGTCTGTTCATATTACACTTGAACTTCTGCATGTCAGTACAGTTGGGAAAGCAGAATCTCGGAAGGGAGTTCCAAAGTTTAACAGTTCTGGGGAAGAAACTATTGTAGTAGAAGGCTTTCTTACATCTAGGGATCTCTACTGTGTAGGGGTGGGATTTAGCTGCTTGTTGGGTTTGTCGGAGGTATTTACGTCGAGGGGGTACCAGTGCTTGTAGTTCGTCAGAGTATTCACCATTAAAATACTTGTAGAACAAGCAGAGGGATGCAACATTGAGTTGATGAGACAGAGGTTGAAGCTTAGATGACAGTTCAGGACCTATCAGGTTGGCGATTCTCTTTTGAACCCTATCCAAGAAAGAGAGCTGAAATGTGACAACAATACTTCATACATGATGGGCGAATGGTGGTTTTATAGAGGTACAGGATACTTTCAGGTGTAAGTAGCTTTCTAGCACGGTAGAGAAACCCCACCTTCGTTGCAGCGGTCTTAGCAATGTTCTCAATGTATCCGTTCCAACTCATGTTCCCTGTGAACGTTAGGCCGAGATTGACAGTCGTATGAATTTTTTGACACCTCAAGAATATTTTTTTAGCAGTATGAGACAGACAATATTTAATCGATCAATATTTAATCGATCAATAATCATAAACACAACCGAAACAAAAGTAAGGCCAGAAACCTCCTTTTCCCAGTATGATGGGTCAAATATGTGTAGAAAATAATGTTCACAGTGTTGAACGATGCATAATTTTTAAGGATTGATTTTATTTATTTATAGAGCAAGACACGCTTACAGTTTTCCAAATAAAGATTCCTGAATAGAGGTATTTCAGGTCAACACATTTTCCCTTGAAATTTGGTTTTCAGCATCGACGTTCTCTGCTGGCATTTCTATGGACTCAGACTGTTGCCTTCAAGCATCGCCAGGCAATAACTACGTAAAAGAAAACAAAATGTCCTTCAACACACTTTTCTATTCCGGAGAAGAATCCATCTTGGATTGATTTCTAAAAGGATTTCCATTTCTTTCTTTTCTCCCCATTCCAAAGATTAGGAAATGACATCTCTAATAGACAAGCCATTGGCCGTAATGGACACGCCGCCATCACCAAACGTTTTCTAGACTCTTCATTCTAAATACTGAATACTTTTGTAATAGATCTCAATTAATCAGAGGGAACATTCTTCATGGTGTTCCACAAGTTGTCAACACATTTAGACATTGAATATCTCCAAAACTATAAAGGACTAGCAGGAAGATCTGACGTTACCCGGGATTGAATGATGATCAACGAATATTTCACACTCCTATATTTTTATTGTCATTGAAATCCGTGAAATCGCCCGGGAGGAAGCTTCACATGTTTCCATGCAGTAACTTAGTCCACTGTTCTTTTATAAAATTATTTTATATAAACTTTTTTTCAGTTAACAAAAAAAAAAAACATTAAGAAATTTGCGTGCAGGATTTGAACCTACAGACCATGGCATGCAAAATAAAAAAAAAAAAAAATGTAAATTTTCAAGTCTTGTAAAATTCTTTACAGTTACTGAAAAAAAAAAGAAATTTATGTGCTGAGTTTGAACCTACAGACCACGTCATGCAAAAAAAACAAACAAAAAAAACAAAACAAAACGAAATAAACAACAAAAAAAAAACACGCTATCAACTTACCCACAGTAGAATTTTCACGGCTCATTGTTCTAGCATTGTTGCTAAGCGACGACATGGAAAAATGGCTTTACTGATGATGTATAAATTAAAATAGCGGTTTCTATTATCGATGATTGGTAATTATCGGGAGTATTCTGAGAAACTCCCAAACTGATACACTAAAGTTTTGTAAATTTTAAAGAACATCTGTTCAGCCGTTTCGGAGTCTATAAGGAACACTCTCTCTCACTCACTCACTCACACACACACACACACACAAACAAAGTTGCATTTATATATTTATATAATTGCAAAGAAGAGATATAAAAAGCATGCCGATATATATATATATATATATATATATATATATATATATATATATATATATATATATATATATATATATATATATATATATAGCGTGTCCAGGGGTGATGAAAAAAATCCAGTAAAGTGCTCGATCGTAGATGTGAGAGCTGAAGATACAATATTTATTATGACACTATATATACATATTTCAAGGTCGTACCATTGGTTTCGATACACCGAAAACAGTAATAATATACTGTGGAAAATCGGTATAATCTCTTCGGCGACAAAGAAAAATCTGAAACTAATGCAAAATGAACGAACATAGAAGAAACGCTAGACGAGCGTTTAAGACTCAGAATTTCATATTTAAAAAAATATCGTTTTAAAACTGGCGTTAATAGATTATTATAGAAGAAAGAAAGGAAGAATGTGTGTGTGTGTGTGTGTGCGTGTATCGAAACCAATGGTACGACCTTGAAATATGTATATATAGTGTCATAATAAATATTGTATATATATATATATATATATATATATATATATATATATATATACGTTTTATTTTTTATTACCGTATCTTTCTGTTAAGTTACATTATTGCTTAGGCTACTCGGCCATTTTTTTTTTTGGTCGTCTGTAGCGTCCTCAGACTTTTACAGAAATGTTCGCTATTTTGGGATGAAAGAGTGAATGAGGTCAGGGGGGGTTACGAGGCGGGCAGAAGAAAGAGAGGAAGGGAACAAAGGGGGGAGGTGGGAGGGGGCGCTTGGTATGTGGATAATGTTTTTGCTTTGGGGTTTAAGGAACTTGTGGGGGAGGGTCTGGGAAGTTCATTTCTGGTGTGGCTGAGGGCATAGGGATACATGAGGGGAAGGGGAATATGTGGAGGTGGGAGGAGGGGGGTTACTTTAAAATTCGAGTCTTAGTGTTAAAGCTTTTAGCGTCTCGTTGGTGAGATGATTTCTTGGTAAGTATGTCTTGACCTGTTGGGTGTTCGCTTATGTTTGGAGGCGGGGGGGGCTACAACAGTATTGAGTACTTTCTTCAGTTTTTTATTAATTACCATCTCCACTATATATATATATATACATATACATATACATATATATATATATATAATCATTAACTAGCGGTATCTGTAGAAATTCCACAGCAGACTCTTCCATATGTAATATATTGATGTTGGCATTCTGAGGATGTTTAACATACATGGAGATGCCATGATTTTATTGTAGCTCTTTTGTTAAAACTTAAAAAATATCTACCTAAGCTAGCAGGGACGCCAGGCGTAGCCCAGTCGTAAAATATATGGTACTCATGCAGAGTTTGTATATATCATTATATTCAATTTTCTATCGATTCTTATATATTATAAAGTTGCGTTCCTTCATTATATTTATAAAGTTGAGTTCCTTCAACTATAATCAAAGCCAAAACTTACGAAGAATTCCTGGTAAAATTATTTATCACAAGAAATGGAAGGTCATAGCAATTAAACGATAGTCACTCGGAAGAAAAAAAGATGTCAGCGTGACACACAAAATAACATACACGTTATCGTATTCATATATAGAGTATTACAGTTGAACTTTTTGAATTTAGCTTTAAAATCGTGTCACTTTTATTTAACATTTATAGTTCAGTAAATATAGTCTTGAAATTTGTCCACCCTGTATTTCGGACTTGTACATCTTTCTTTGTTGAACTTGATTTCGGTAGGATGGAAGCCTAAATTGCTGCATCGCAGTAAAGTCAGTATTTAATGAAATTTATTGGAAACCTGTATTGGTAAAAAGTGTAAGAGTAATCTCTTTCAGGAAAGAAGAATAACACCGAGGAATTTTTAGAGAATGAAAATAAAAATCATGATTTGACATAGAAACTTTAGGGTAATTTTAGTTTCGTAAATTAAGTTAAGAAATTTTGATGAACTAATGAATCTGATGAAATCTTGAATGTTTATTTATTATTAATATTTTGCAAATAGCATCTTCTAGGGTTTTTGAATAACTTTTTGCTTTTAATTAGAACCTAAATACAAGATCTTAGAGGGATAACTGACATCTGAAAAATCAAATATAACTCCATAAAATAACGCCTCTTTATGGGTTTTGAGTTCAATTGTGTTCTTTTTGTTTCTGAACGATGCCTATATATACCATCATAAATAGGAGATTTTTTTATGTTGCGAACTTTAAAGGATCTATATTTCATTAAAAAATTTTTTTTCACTATATCCTTTTCATTCCAAAGAAAAAATTTACTCTGTTTTTTTTTCTGAAGTAAAAATATCTGTCTCTGATGAGTTTTTCAGTGAACTTATGCTATTAAACGAAACATGTGTAAGACGTACTACATAAACATATGAATAAAATACTATGAGTGTGAAATAAATACATCTTCTGTTTTAGAATGATAACTAATGATATATATATATATATATATATATATATATATATATATATATAGCGGTCTGGAAAGACCACAGGGGGAGACAACCCCTAGCAAAAACAAACAAAAAAACTAAGCAAAATTCATCCCAAAGCAGCAAAACTAAAGCTATGTAAGGAAGACAACTGAAGCAGCAAATCAACAACTGTAGGAGAGACAACCAAAACAGCAAAACTAAAGCTATATATATATATATATATATATATATATATATATATATATATATATATATATATATATATACCATCGTTTTGGAAATTTTAGGAGTGCAAAATCTTGACGACTATTGATCAGAATTTAACAAATGAAGGCTCGTTGGAAAGCTAATGTAATGAATTGTGTAGTTGGCTATGTGACATTTCCCCTTATTGTTTCAAAAAGTGGGAGATTACTTTTCTATATTAATTTAACGTAAAATCAACACCTACTTTATGGCCGCCTTCTTGGGGTGTCTGTTATTTTTTTTTTTAGGGGTGGTGTTTATTGTGGTCTGGTAGACCAACACAAAACATACCTTAAAAAGCTTGTCTTTTATAGGTTTTCGGGTGTGTTGAAAACAAATATTGCATTTAAATTTTCGGTAAATAAGTATTTTCCTGAGTATTAAGCAAAATTATGCGCCTACAACAATGGCCACCACTTATAACATAAAGAATTACATTGCTTGATACCTGAAAAAGTACTTATTTGCGGAAAATTTAAATGTGATATTCGTTTTCAGCACACGCGAAAACCTATATATAGGTGGAGAGAGCTGGACGTCTGGGGAAACTTATTGTCACTCAGCTTCCAGAGAACACCACATGTTTCCAATCAAATCATTTGTTGATTTGTGTGAAAGCTCCATGTGAGCCAATAATAATGACTTATAAAAAGATTATGAGAAATTGGAATTAAGGGGAAGACTAAACCATTTTTAGAAGGAATTAAATCCTCTTAATTTGAAATTTGTTTATTAATTTTCGTTTTGTGGACATCTGGGTAAAGTAGGCAAATTGTTTTTCGATGGAAATATGATTGATAATGCTGTAATTCAACATTCTTGATAAAAAAAAGTATCAAAGATTTCTCTTAATTCTTGAGTGAAAGAAATATTTACTATGGGTTCAATCAACTTTTCGTATATAGTAGTTGCTTATAACGATACTTAAAAAATATTTTTCTGTATAGAGCTTGTATTTGTAGTAGTATTTCCAAGAGAAAGATAGACTTTTAGTTTCACGTTACAAAATAACAAGTTAAAGCAATATTATGATTTGCCGGGGAAGTGTAACTTGATGTGTACATGTCGTGGGAAGAAATCTTGTTTGTCTTCATCCGGCACTATTAGATTCCGTATTGTTAATTCTATCTGTAGGCTTGATCGGTCTTTAGGTAGATTTTTTGGCATCATTAATTTTCTTCAGAGAATTATGATCGAAGCTGAGGGAACCGTTATTCCGAAATTGAACGCTTATCTAAAAGGATTGTATAAAATATAAAGTCTATTAATTCATTTCGAAGGAATATATAAAACCCAAGAGTAAACTGGTTTTATAAGACTGATGAGATTCAAACTGCAAATCTTTTCAGTCTCAGTAAGAAAAACAAGAGAGAAACATGAATACATATCAAAAATAAAGATAGAAACCAAAAGCTATAATCACTGAAGCTCTTAATTCGACATATCCCAGCAGATAATTTTAATCCTGCAGTAGTCAACCACCTCAGCAGAAACAACCTTCTTAGTGAAACGCAACATGGTTTCCGTTCTGCAAGATCTACCACAGATGTGCTAACGGTTATATCTCATAGGATCAGTGAATCTCTTGACAAAGGTTTCGTTTCCAGGGCAATTGCTCTCGACATATCAAAGGCCTTCGACAAGGTATGGCATAAAGGCCTACTTCACAAGATCTCCAGCTACGGTATAACTGGAAATATTCTCTCTATCATTAAATCATTTCTCTCTGATAGGCTCATAAGAGTAGTGGTTGATGGACAAAAATCAGAGGCCTGCAGTATTAATGCTGGAGTCCCTCAAGGGTCCATCCTGGGCCCAACTCTCTTCCTGATCTACATCAATGATTTCCTAAAACACATACTTAAATCATTCGTTGACATCTATGCTGATGACACGACCATCTACAGCAACACATCAAAGGCTGTAAATGACAAAGCACTCTCTGATTCTCTCTCTGATCTCGAACGAGTGGTTCAGTGGGGGAAGACGTGGCTGGTTACCTTTAATGCATCTAAAACCAAACTCCTATCTTTAAATCACCAACGCTCCGATTCCCAACTGGCATCAATTGAAATGGATGGCTCTCGTCTAGGAGAAGCCCCATGTTTTGACAAGCTTCTGGGCTTGACCTTCACTCCTGATCTGAAATGGAACACGTACATCAAGTCTGTTGCCAAGGTCGCTGGAAAGATGGTGGGATCCTTCTACCGCTCCAGAAGATATCTCACTACTGATGCAATTCTCTATCTATATAAAAGCCAAGTACGTCCAAGGATGAAATACTGCTGCCATATTTGGGCAGGCGCTGCTAAAAACAGCCTATTGTGCCTTGAAAGAGTACAAAATAGACTTCATGGCTTAGTGGGGGATGCCCTTTTCTCTTCCCTGCAACCTCTCTCCTACAGAAGAGACGTTGCGAGCTTATCTTTGTTTTATTGTTATTTCCATGGCAGGTGCTCCTCTGAACTCCAATCTCTGGCCCCCCCTCGCCAACTTTTTATGAAAAACACCCGTCTAGCACAATCCACTGTTAAAAACTTTCCTCACTCTTTATCTATGCCTAAATCAAAACGTAGATTCTATGAACAAAGCTTCTTTCTTAGAACTGCACGCCTGTGGAACTCTGTTCTGTCTACCTGCTTCCCTCCTGACTACAACTTGGATGTCTTCAAGTCCAACGTAAACAAATTCCTGATGACCCACCCCCATAAGTAGACACTCTAAAATATCCACACTAACGTACTGTACTTACAATAACCCTTATCCCTGAGTGGCTTCCGGGCCTTGATAAGTGGTGACCACCTTGTAAAAAAAGAAAGTTGTCAACCTTAGTTGTTGACAGTTATGTGGTCATTCGAAGGCACCTTGCAAACCATGACATACTAACAATCCTGGGTTTGACGTTGGTTGACGCAATGCTTCAGTGCACCTTCTCGATTTTACCCAAGAATCAAGAAAGGCAGGCACAAGGCTTTTAAATGTGGAGAGATCCGGCTCCCCACCCAAAAGGCACTTATCATTGTGCCGCAAGTTCCAATCAAATCATTTGTTGATTTGTGTGAAAGCTCCATGTGAGCCAATAATAATGACTTATAAAAAGATTATGAGAAATTGGAATTAAGGGGAAGACTAGAAATTCACATGAAGCCACTAAGGCGGTTATGGAATACTATTATCTAACGTTTTGCTCCAAACAGTTTTGCCTTCATTTTTTTCTTTCTCTCATATTTATTATTTAACTAGCAAGGAATCCCGAGGTTGCCCAGGATTGAATGATGATTAATGAATGTTCCACATTTCCAATAGCTTTGTTGTCATCGAAATCGTGAAAGCGTCCATTTTTCAATCAAATTGATTGATTGCCTGCTCTGGTCAGGAAACACCACGATGCCAAGGGAGAAATCGTCACATGCCTCCCTGCTGTCGGATTATTCCACAATACATTGTAGTCTACATTGCACTGTAGAGAACGTACTGTTAATTTTTAGAATTAGTTTTATATAATGACTTGAATTAAAGTTTAAAACGCAAAAAATCAAGTATCAAGGTTCAGTTGTGCTCTAAACAGAAAGACTCATTTCGAACGCGCTCCTGTCTTATCAAATAACCAACTTTTGATTTTATAGGCCTGACCTTTCTGCTTGTGTGGTGATAGAACTTCTCAAAAGCACTTTAGGTTGTATAAGGATGTTCCTTCTTTAATCTAATTATCAACGTTCGATACTTATCAGAGGCATTCCAATACAAAACCCATCTAAGAACACTCCAAGACACATAAAATAAATTTGTGTGAAATTAAAAAAAAATCAGCCCAACTATTTCACAAATCTCTCTCTCTCTCTCTCTCTCTCTCTATATATATATATATATATATATATATATATATATACATATATATATATATATATTATATGTATATATATAAAATCAATGTTTGTATGTGTGTCATAAAAATCGATATGTTAATAGAACATTTAAAATAAGTTTTAATAAAGTTTCATTTTCAATCTGAGGTCACTTGTGGCAATTATTTGTTAAGTCCATAAAATAAATGAAATATATTAAAATGTAAATAAAAAACAAACAAAAAACGAAATAAATTTCTTTTTTAAATAAATTTTCTTTTCATAAATTTTAAAATGATTATCTATATAATATGACTCGTCAGTGTGACTGAACCTATCGACAGTATATATATATATATATATATATATATATATATATATATATATATATATATATATATATATATATATATATAATCAGATGTATCCGGCGTTTCCCGGTATTAATCCTAACGTAAAATTCTTTTTAAGAAAATGAGGTAAAATAAAACAAAGAAACTGAGTCATGTGCATGCGAGTATTATGTTTTTTTTAAACAGTTCACTTCTTCTAAGTAAAAAAAAACAAC
>NC_136518.1:60494324-60509324 GCF_053919585.1 Euprymna scolopes
TGGGAACTTTTAGGGCTAAATGAGTGGGGGCAAATGATGAACTTAGATATTTTTTTTATGTCTCGTTCACTCTGCACTCACGGGGGACCATGCATGCTTCACTTGTTTGACTTTAAAGTAGTATTTTTAGCTGCTAACATCAAATGGCTTCATGCATTGTCTGGAGCGATTTGCATCTTTTTTAGACCATTTTTCTATTGCAAGAATGCCTCTCAACTCACAAAGTTGTTTACATTTTGCTATTATTATCGTCAAACTTTTATCTTGTTTTTTTTTTTTTTTTTTTTTTTTAGTCAGTAATTGATATGTTATAGTATTCACAATCACGTTGACACATCGGTTCCCACCAGGTCAACGAAGTTAAGCAAAGATGAGCCTGGCCAGTACCATATGGGTGACTATTTGGAAAGGCTAGGCGCTGTATGTACCGCACCGAGTCATAAGAAATTTCCAGGTTGGTATCTGGAGGCGTATTAGTTCACTGGGAGAGATGCACCCCTAGTCTTAGTTAAAACATGCATCTAGGAGAAGGTAACTCTAATGAAGTCGGCAGCAGGACGTTGGATGGCCATGGAGGAGGATGAATCTCTAGCAGATTAACGGTTCTATGGTATTAAGAGTTATGTTATTCGATTGCAGCTATGTGGATGATCTAAGGACTACGGATATGTGCAAACAGGCGAGTCAGATGCCACTGCGCTGGGGAAGGTAATGGCAACCGAACCCATGTATTCTGCCAAGTTCAAAATCATGTGATGTCTTCAGAGGTATCGGACCAACAGTGGACAGAAACTTATGGAGAACACCAACACTGATTTCATCTACGGCATAAACATGCCGTGATAAAGAAAGAAAGAAAGAAGAAGAAGAAGATTCTGAAATACTTTTAAGTAAAGCAAATAAATAAATAAATTATACTCGGACGACATAAACAGAAAAAAATAGAACAGCATCACTACTTTAGTAAACAATTGAAAGTTAAATATATATATATATATATATATATATATATATATATATATATATATATATATATATATATATATATATACAGTGATGATCATATTTATTGGCACGGTAAAATAAAAGTTAAATTTTGTCTAATAAATTCTACAAAAGGGATTAAATTAAAGAAAATAACAAAGTATATTATGTATTTTTAACTGGCCTTTCCGATGCAGCAATCGGATTTTAGAAAAAATAAATAACAAAGGAACAACAAACATAATTGCAAAAAACCCTTGTTCAAAATTATTGGCACGGCTTTGTTTTTCTTTTAGTATCAGTATAATATCAATCAATTTCCGGTTTACGTGTTTTCTGAACTTTTTTATAGCCATATTATGCTTGTTTAACGCTAATTCAGTGAATAATTTTTTTCAGATAATTTTTAGATAGCGATTTATTTAAACTATTATAAGTGACTAAATTATAATTTTCAATCGCCATGGTTAAAACTAAGGAACACAGCGAAGACGTCAGGAAGCTTGTTGTAGCATGCCATACCAATGGGGAGGGCTATGATAAGATTTCAAAGAAGCTAAACTTTCCCAAATCCACTGTTAGAGCCATAATAAACAAATTCAAATCGCAAGGCCACGTTATGAGTTTAGAGGGTAGAGGGAGAAAAAGGATTCTTTCCCCAAGAGATGAACGGAAAATTGTTCGACAAGTAAAACAAAACCCAAGGATCTCTGTTGGGGAGATTGTTGATGAACAGAGCACCTCTGGAGTGAATGTATCTCGACATACAGTTGGTAGAGTTTTGAAGAGAGCTGGTTTAAAAGCATGTCGTCCGAGAAAGACTCCCTTATTGAAGCCTATGCACCTGAAAGCAAAGCTAGCCTTTGCAAAACGTCATATTGATAAAGATGTTGCATTCTGGAAACGTGTTCTATGGACTGACGAAACGAAAATAGAGTTATTTGGCCATAATAAAGTGTCTTATATTTACAGAAAATCTGGCGAAGCTTTCCTGCCTAAGAACACCATACCCACAGTGAAGCACAGTGGAGGCAGTTTGATGTTTTGGGGATCCTTTGCTGCCTCTGGACCAGGGCGACTTGTTAAGGTCACAGGTAGCATAAAAAAGGAAGATTATGTTAAAATATTGGATGAAAACCTGAAAGACTCTGCTAAAGAGCTCTCACTTGGTCGTCGTTGGTGGTTCATGAAAGATAATGACTCAAAGCATTCGGCTAAACTGACTAAGAAATGGCTTGAGGACAATCATATTAATGTTTTGGAGTGGCCATCACAAAGCCCAGACCTTAATCCAATTGAAAATTTATGGAGAACATTAAAATTGAGGGTAATGCAAAGGAAGCCTAAGAATCTTATTCAATTGGAGGATTATTGTCAGGAAGAGTGGGCTAAAATTACTACTGAAGAGTGCAACAACTTGGTTGTAAACTATGAAAAGCGACTGAGGAAGGTAATCAAGGCCAAAGGCTATACAATTGATTATTAAATAAATCGTGCCAATAATTTTGAACAAGGGTTTTTTGCAATTATGTTTGTTGTTCCTTTGTTATTTATTTTGCTAAAATCCGATTGCTGCATCGGAAAGGCCAGTTAAAAATACATAATATACTTTGTTATTTTCTTTAATTTAATCCCTTTTTTAGAATTTATTAGACAAAATTTAACTTTTATTTTACCGTGTCAATAAATATGATCATCACTGTATATATATATATATAAATATATATATATATATATATATATATATATATATATATATATATATATATATATATATACAGAATGCAATTAATACGTTTGATTTTTCTTCATTAATTAAGAAAATGAGTCGAAATGTTTTACCTCCTCTCGTTACACAATAGGAATTGAATTTAAAATTATCATTTAATTAAATTCCATTTTATTAGACGTCATAGCAACGAGAGTAGCGCCCAGTTCATATATTATTTTAAACTAAGCATCAGACTTTTGAATCTTGACGGGAGGGCATTTTGCTCCCACTGATGCTGCTACTCGTGCTGCCATTGCTTTGGCTCATTCTTTAGATTAAATTGTCAAGTTGAGGGATGCAGTGTAACAACTGGTTTATTTTGTTCTTGTAATTCATTTATTTTATTTTTTTTTTTACTTTTTGTATTTTCTCATCTTTTTTTTCACCATTTCTTTTTCATAGAGATTTCTGTTTGCACGGCAAAGGTATTGGTGTCTGGCCGCCACTCGAATTATCGCACCAAAAAATAATTTTTAAAGAGACCGCGCTGTACGATGAATCGGAGGCGATTATTTTTGTGGCTAGTTCCTTGACGCAAGAACAGAAAGAAATGAATGCCTTATTCAAACGAACAGGGAAAGGTAGGTTTGGAGTCGAATTCAAATATTTTTTTTAATATATAAATAAAAATTAACTTTGCGAGTAACTATATGCAGAAAGCAATTGATATGTTTGGTTCTTCTTCTTCTTCTGCATCATCATCATTAATAAGTTTAGGTTTTAATCATCATCATCATCAATAATAAGTTTAGGGTTTAATCATCATCATCATCATCATCATCATCATCATCATCGAGGTGATGGTATCCAAGTGGTTAATGACACAGACTGACAAGCTGAGTGTACCAAGTTCGAATCCAGAAACACTTTCACTTAGCGATGTTGGCAACCTTCACGTGGTTCATCCTATAAGTAGCTTATGTTTTTCTAGAAAGAATTCAAACCAGAAAGATATTATGGAGAAACGAATTACCAATAAAGCAATAATCATCTGATTAATTCATAATGAACAACAGCAATCATCATCATCATTATTATCATTGGATTAACCCCTCTTTTACGTTTATCTCCTTTTTTCAAATTACATCATCATTTCATTTCATAGTTTCTATCTAACAACCGACATTGCTACTTCAACTGTTTTATATCTATAAGCCCTTATACGAGTACCCATCCATTCTTTTAACACGATCAAACGAACGAAGTCTCCTTTTCTGCACACATCTTCCTTTACTATTCAGTTAATCTTTCTCTGAGATCAACAGATATAAGCATATATCATTTAATCAATTGCAATATTTTATTGAGATGAGTATTAGTTATTCATTTATTTTATTGCAGACTATTATCCTCATCTTTTAGGTGTCGTTTCATGACGTTTCGGCCAATTATTCATCTGGCCTTCGTCAGGTGGTGACCACAACGGAATAGCAACTCTGAATCTCCTAACTGCGTTCTCAGCAATTACTGCCTTCCATAGTTGTTTTTCGTCTCACCACGTTTTGGCCAACTAAGCCTTTGGGTAGGATTGAAACCGCTATCTTCAGACAATGTAGAGATTCAGTGTCTCTATCCACTGTGCCATGAAGACCAGATGAATAATTGCCTGAAACGTCATAAAACAACAACTAAGAGATGGAGATAATTCTTCGCAATAAATAAATAAATGAGATATAAGCCTGTATAAAAGGTTCACATTACACACCCACCGTATCATTCTTATATCTTTTCTCTGCATGCAACACATGTCCTCAACCCTAACTGGCCAGATTTCACTTCATCACACTGCATACTCTGCATATGCATATTTACAAAAAAGTTTTTAAACAAATGACAAGATGTTTTTGTTTTTGTCAAACATTACTCAGTTAAGTATTTTATTTCAACACGAATTCAATTATACATTTGAAGAATTGTTCTACTTTGCACCAAGTGGCTATTTCTGCAGTGACCTGTACAATATGCACAATTTTCACGTTCGTCTTTATGTATTTAGTTTTAATCAAAATTAGGATAAAGATTAGTGATATTATATGTTTTTTTTCATCTCCATAAGGCAATTTAAATGTAGTGCAAAAATATTCTATTTCATGGATTCATTTTATTCACTCTTCTAGTGTGCACACACACACACATACACACGCACATACACGCACATACACACACATACACATACACACACATACACACACACACACACACACACACACACACATATATATATATATATATATATATATATATATATATATATATATATATATATATATATATATATAATCCAGAGAAGTTATTGACCTTTAATTCTGAAAGTAATATGTTCATTTTTGGCTTTTCATCTAGTTTTGTTTTTATGGCATATTTTATCACTCCCAAAAAGTCGACCCAACACGCAGAATACATAAAGTTAAACAAGAATTCCATCCTATACTCGATTTTATATATGTTTTCAGACCAATGTTAACAATTATGTGAAAAGTACACCATTTAAGACTTACGATTCAGGCTAGAATCATGTAGCACACTAATGAAAGTTTTTATCTTGCAGATATGAAATATGGATTGTTATTTAATCGTACGTAAGTTTAAAGTGTTTAAGCTTATGTCATATTATAAAACGGGGTGTTCATTAATCCAAATTAAAATAAAGATTAGTGGTATTATATGTTTATTTTAATCTTCGTAAAGCGATTAAAAATTAGTGCAAAAATATTCTATTTTATGGATTCATTTTATCCCCCCTATGACGAATGCTCTTCTAGCACACACACACACACACACACACACACACACACACACACACACACACACACATGCCTATAATTTGTTTTTTTGTTTTTTTTTGCATATTGATATTCATATTTTTTTTTTCTATTTATTTAGGTATTTATTTGCTTCCCCACGAAAGCAAATGTGACACAAGGTCATTTTTAATGTGGGGAGGGGGAAACCAGCTCCCCTAAACGAAGGACAAAAAGGGGGCACTCTGGCAGTATCCAAAAATAGTAATTAAGTATGAAGGGTTTCCCCTACATTGACCAAGGACCAGTTAACAGACTTTGTGGAAGCATCCTGGAGATTATGTAGCCTGTAAATATGTGTATATATATATATATATATATATATATATACAGGGTGCCCACAAAGTCTGGCTACATTATGTAGCCAGACTTTGTGGACACCCTGTATATGGCTTGTGGAATTGCATACATCTTCGAAAGATCCAACTAATTTGCATATTCTTTTACACATTCATTTTAATTAATTCCCTATTAGTTTTTCGGTTTTCTTATAAGATGATCATCTTTACTTTTTACGTGTAATTATATTCGTGCATGTATTCTACATGATTTATACTTGCGTAATATTTGCATAAAAAGTTTATAGCAAACTCAAACCTCTTTTTATATATATATATATATATATATATATATATATATATATATGTATGTTTGTTTTAAAAAATTTTCCTACTAAACTCCCTTGTTAGTTTTTGGTCATCAGACATAAAACTTCATATATAGGGTATTCGCACCCATGCGAAACTTTATATTTTAGTTTTACCCAGGAAAAATCGGTGCAAAAATGTGAAGATTTAAAAAAAAAAGAAAGTTGCCAGGTGGCGGTCGAACGACAGCATTACAATATGCATGCGTAACGTAATAGTTATTGGTTCATGTTTTAATTTTTAGCCTTGCAGCAAACATGTCTTCATAGGTAAGGCATTAACTTCAAAGGAAAAAGTAAGTTGTAAGCTAAAGGTTTTGGTTTCAATTGGCACACGAGTCATTTTTTTTTTTAACGTTTTAAATCATTACTATATATTGGGTCCAATATAATATAGTAATAAATACGAAATCTGCATTAATCAAAATATCATATTTAAGTGTATTTTACGACCGGGCAATGTCAGGCGGCCTGCTAGTATATATATGACGTTTTCCGAAATTACATCCCACTGACCAAAGTAGACAAGTTCACTTATTTTGGCAATACCATCTCTAACGACGGAACGCCAACTAATGAACATCTCGTGAAAAGACCATGTATTAAGTTTCCAAGTCATGGAAAGGGCAGGAATGCCAAATGTTGAAGAAATGACTACCACATATCAGCTAAGGTGGACAGAGCTCGTCATATATAGAAGATCATCATATTACCAAAAGCTATTTACTATGGAGAGCTAAAAGAAGGTTAAAGGAAAGATGGAGCATTACAACTACGCTACATAGACGTGTTCAAGAGACATCTAAAGAGTATCAATAAGTACAATAACTGGAGAGAAAAAGCCGTAGATCATGTGTCTTGGAAGAAGGTGGTCGATGGCGCAGCAGACACCGTTAGGAAAAGAAATGCATAGTTCCTATTTACAATGCCTCCCCCCCACAGGACAGAATTAGACACCAGGGTCGTTTTTTAATGTGGAGAAAAGGAACAAAAATAAAAATTATCTCAGTCAAGAAGGATTTCTCTTCTATTGACAGAGAACAAGAAATTGAAGTGTAGCATCTGAAGAACAGATACTACACTTTGTGTTTATTTGCTCCCCCACCGAGCAAATTAGGCACAGAGCCGTTTTTAATGTGGGGTAAAAACCAGCTCCCCTAAAAGTAGGCAAAAAGGGGGCACTCTGGTTACCAAAAATAATAATTGTCCCAGTATAGAGGGTTTCCCCTCCATTGATTGGTACAAATTATCTTAAGTGCAGCATCTGCAGAACAGGGTATTTATTTGCTCCCCCACCGAGCAAATTAGGCACAAGGCCGATTTTTAATGTGAGGAGTGACGGGGATATGGGAACCAACTCCCCGGGGAGTAGGAGAGCTGGATAGTGACAATTGGTATGAAGGGTTTCCCCTACATTGACCAATGTCTTATATGTGGGGTTTCCCCCAAATATGGTCTTTGCTTGCAGTATCTGCCGGAACAGATACTACACTTTGTGTTTATTTGCTCCCCCACCGAGCAAATTAGGCACAAGGCCGATTTTTAATGTGAGGAGTGAAGGGGAAATGGGGACCAACTCCCCGGGGAGTAGGAGAGCTGGATAGTGACACTTGGTATGAAGTTTCCCTTACATTGACCAAGGTCTTATATGTGGGGTTGCCCCCACATATGGTCTTTGCCTGCAGTATTTGCCGGAACAGATACTACACTTTGAGATGTTAAATCCTTTATTCATGTTAAAAATACATTGAAAATCAACAATGAACAACACTTTGATCTTGTCCCGAAGGCCAAGTATTATGTTTGTAGAGCGACAACAGATTGTGCAAGCTGGAAGCAGTACCTCCACCTGCTGAGGCGGCCTAAATATGTGCCAGTTGTAGTAGGACTTTTTCAGAGAGCGATTGGGTTTTCTTCACATTTACGTCACACGTGTTATGCTCCACTCTATGACATCCTTGAAATACGACGGACTGCTGCTGCTGATGTTTTTTAGCAAAATTTCAATTTAATTTTAATAAACAGAAACGTTTATTAAAATCAATTTTGCACTCGCCTGGTCTTTTGTTAAACTGTTAGTTAAATCTTTTGTTTAACTGTTAGTTAAATCTGAAATTCTTAATATAAAGTGCTTCTCAAACAGTGGTTTTCTATTCTCTCTCTCTCTCTCTCTCTCTTTTTTCTCTCTCTCTCTCTCTCTCTCTCTTTCTATATATATATATATATATATAACGTGATTGTGCCACATATATATATATATATATATATATATATAATTTATATAATCGGAAAAACAACACCTTTTATTTATTAGTACACAATTTCCGATTATATAAATTATATTGCTCTGAATTCTCATCGAGCTAAACCGAAGTCAATATTGGTACAATTATCAATAAAATACCATTTAAAAGGTATTAAAATTGATTGTTAAAAAAATACATATAAATCTGCTCCAAAAGTTTGAGCTGCTAAATAAAAACCTTTAAATTGACCAAAATGTTCCCAAAGGAAGAAATACCATTTTCCCCGAAGAACGTAGCAATACCGGACCATAAAAAGTACACAATGGACATGCTGCAGTCTGTTCAAAAATTCATAAAAAGGATTAGATGGAAGGTATACCATCACAACATGAGGTGCCAAAATGGGGAAAACAAAACAAACCAACAGGATCGCAACAGTAACACAAGAAATGAAGGAAACAATAGAGAACCAACAAAATTTGATAAAAAATATGGAATCAAAACGAGAAAAAGCCCACCAAACATCCCTGCTCTTGACAATTTCGAACTTGATATGCTAAACATGGTAAAAGGCTTAAAAAAGAAGAAAAAACAAAAATACATGAATCCCAGACTACAAAAAATAAATGAAACATTTAAAAAGATCAAAGATGATGACATGCTGAAGGTACCTGCAGACAAAACTATGAACATTTACTCCATAGACTATAATAAATATAATGATTTGATCCTAACAGAACTGAGGAAAAAATATAGAATTGCAGAAAAAAGTGAGTTAGATAGCATAAACACATCCATTAAAGAAATATGTGAAGAAATAGGCATTAGCAATAAAATAGAGGTATTTACCCCTTTAACCCCAAGATTTACTTTTAAAGACCACAAAGAAACCTTTAATATAAACCCTAGCATTAGGCTTATATCCCCATGTATATCTGACATAGGAAATATAAGTAAAAAAATTCTTGATAGAATTATACCTAACATTAAACAGAAAATAACAAACCACCTATGGATATCCTCAGATGAAGTAATAGATTGGTTCAAAAATATAAGTATTAGAAGTAACAGTATGTTAATTAGCTTCGATATAGACGCATATTATCCCTCCATAACACCACAACTCTTTAAAGATGCAATATCATTTGCAAAAACTCTCACTACCATAACCAAAATAGAAACAGATATAGTTAACTTAGTGAGACGATCAATAATAAAATATGATAATAAACTTTGGACTAGGAATAACAGGGACCTAAACTTCGACATCACGATGGGATCGGCTGACTCAAGTCAGGCAACTGATGTAGTAGGCCTATACATATTGCAGAAACTAAGTGAAGAGATTCCAGAGCTAAAAGGTGGGCTATATCGTGATGATGCTCTGTTTTACATAAATGGTAGTATAAGAATAGTTAAGAACACCAAAACTAAGATAAAGAAAATATTTAATGATTTAGGGCTAACAATAACCTTCAATGAAAACTACAAAACCGTTAACTTTCTGGACCTTACCCTAGATATAATAAATAAAACATATGAACCTTACCACAAACCTAACCAGGCATTGTACTACATTGATAATAGATCTAATCACCCACCATCCATGAAAGCTGCAATAATACCAAACATATCTAAAAGACTATCTAAAATATCAATTAATGAAGACAAATTTAACAAAAATAGGGAGTATTATAACGAAGCAATAAAAAAATCAGGTTACAATAAAAAAATACAGTACATAAAGAACCACAATGTTGAACACACTAACTTTAAGACAAATGTAAATATAATATCATATAATAGAGTAATGAATAGAAATAGAAATAAAATAGAAACAAATAACAGAACTGATAACAACATAAGTACCAGCACTCGTGAAAAAACAATAAGAATGGAGAACAACACTAACACAAATAGAAAGAATAGGAGGAAGCAACAAACATGGTTCAACATCCCATACTCTATACATATTAAAAATAATATTCCAAAAGAATTCTATGAAATAATAGATAATAACTTTCCACCAAGCAATAAATTAAGTAAAATCATAAACAAAAACACTGTAAAAATTTCTTACTCAACCTCACCAAATTTAATTAGAAATATAATAGGAACGAACAGAGCCAAAATAGAAAAAGCAAATAATAATAACTTAGAAAATAATAGGAATGAAAACCGTGGATGCAACTGCCGTGTAGCTATAGAATGCCCGTTAGAAGGAAATTGCCTCGTATCAGATGTTGTATATAAATGTGAAGTTAAAACTAATAGAGGTATAAAAGCATACATTGGTAGTACGAGCACTCAGTTTAAAACCCGGCTAAACAATCATATTTCATCATTTAACAAAAACAATAATAGTAGCAAAAATATAATAAATAACACAGCAAACACTAATAATACTAATAATAACCATAGTGGGAGGGAAACAAATAGAAAGAAAAATAATAATGACACTGCACTTGGGGAATGGATACGTGAGTTAAAAAGCAAAAACATAGAGTACACTTTGAAATGGTCCGTGATAGGTAGGGCAAAAAGTTATCATCCATCAAAATCAGGCAAATGTTCCTTATGTTTACTAGAATCCTACAAAATACTAACATCTGATAAAAGCTCATTGTTAAATCACCGTACAGACAACATACAAATATGTCTGCATAAAAATAAGTTCCTAATATCAAGATATAGATAATAAGTAAACAAATAGATAGACAAAAAACTGAACAAAAATATTTTCTTTTCACCAAAAAAACCGAGTTTTAAGATAAATGAATAAAAAATATTAGAATAGCAAATAAACTTATAAATAACAAACCTGAACACAACATAAATACACATGATAAATAAATAATAATATGATTAATAAAAAAATTAAAATTAGCAAAAATGACAAAGATTAATAACAAAAAATAAATAAGTTATTTCCCTTTGACTACTAAATTATAAGGTAAATGCACAAATTCTAAAAGATGTAAGTTAATGACTGAATAAATAAGAAACAAAGAATTGATAGAGTTAATTCCCTTTAATCACAAAATCAGAAAAGACCGTAAACTTGACACTAAAAATTATAAATTGGAAACAACGAAAATAATTAACAAAAAACATAATATAAGAATAAGAAATAATAAATATGTACATAATGATAACCATTTTAGCCTAATAATAAAATAAATACGAGAAAAAAAACAATAACAGGAAAAAATATGTATAGACGGCCAAAAAAATAAAATGAAACGTAAACACCCAAGAGATACGAAAAAAAAAAAAAAAAAAAAAAAAAAAGGAAAAATTACTAGCTTAAGAAGAAATTAAAAAATTAATTAAATAATTTCGTAAATAATAAATCAAACGTAATTAAAAATAAGAAAAAATTACTAGCTTAAGAAGAAGTTAAAAAAATTAATTAAATAATTTCGTAAATAATAAATCAAACGTAATAAAAGAAGAAACAAAATAAGAATGCAGAATTAACATAATGGATATTAGATACATAAATTGGAAAGAAATTAAAAAAAAAAAAAAAAAAAATACGAAAATAAGGCTAACAAAAAGAAAATATAGATATATAAAAATCCCATGGAAAAATTTTTAAAGATGGCAACCGCGATAAAAAAAAATTCCATCCCCATGTGAGTTTTTAAAAAACAAATTTTGACTGTAATTAATTTGATTTTAATTGTCTCTGAAGAGAACGGTAAATAATGAAGATTCGGTATGCTATAATTAAAACAACCGTTTGTCTTTTTACCCTTCGAAACAGCTGTCAGACTAAGGAGAAAAAAAAATATATAATAACATGTCTTAAAAAATAATAAAAACAAAAATTGTGTACTAATAAATAAAAGGTGTTGTTTTTCCGATTATATAAATTATATTGCTCTGAATTCTCATCGAGCTAAACCGAAGTCAATATTGGTACAATTATCAATAAAATACCATTTAAAAGGTATTAAAATTGATTGTTAAAAAAATACATATATATATATATATATATATATATATATATATATATATATATATATATATATATATATATAACGTGATTATGCCACATATATATATATATATATATAGCAAAATCACGTTGACACACCGGTTCTCGCCAGATCACCAAAATTAAGCAACGTTGAACCTAGCTAGTACCAGATGGGTGACCATTTGGGAAGTCTAGATGCTGTATGTACCGACCGTGCCGAGCCACAGGAATTTCTAGGTTGGTGTCTGGGGGCGCATTAATTCATTAGGAGAGATGCACCCTCAGTCATGTATTTAGGAGAAGGAAACTCTGATGTAAAAACCTGCGGTTTACTATATACTCTGAGCTGTGGCAGTCATCTGCATCGACAAAGATTAGCAGTAAAACCAAAAAAAAGTGTGGTTGGTTCTATACAAAGCCTTCACCACGATAAACAAATCATTTGTGTGGATTTCCGAGCAACTTGGTTGTCGTGGCGGAAGCTCATATGTCGAAATCAATGGGAGAGTCCATCATATATATATATATATATATATATATATATATATATATATATATCACGGAAATATTAATATTAAACTAATAAATATTTATTCATTTTACATAATATTGCGTTGTAATTTGACTCATGAACGTATATCCTACTTATTTTATTTTAAAATTCAACAACGCTTATATCACGGAGAACGCACCTTTCATATTCATATCACGCGCGCCAAGAGTAATCTTCCAGACATTAGAAAACATCACGGCTGAAGAGCAAAATGTGGAGCCTATACTTCTGCATTCTTCCATTTACCACCATGACGAGAAAAAAAAAAAAGAAAAAGGAAAAATATATAAAATTCTGATGATGGCATATATTGTTGAAATATTAATTTTAAACAAATAATTGTTTATTTTACATAATACAGTGTTGTAATAATTGGGTTGATAAACGTATATAATACGTATTTTATTTTAAAATTTTAACAACGTTTATAACACGGGGAACATAACTTTGATTTATATGTATATTTATATATATATATTTTATATATTTATATGTATATTTATATATACTTATATGTATATTTATATGTATTTATATATATTTATATGTATTTTTATATATATTTATATATATTATTTATATTTATATGTATATTTATATATATATGTATATTTATATATATTTATATGTATTTTTATATATATTATATATATTTATATGTATATTTATATGTATATTTATATTATATTTATATTATATTTATATGTATATTTATATATATTTATATGTATTTTTATATATATTTCTATATATTATATATATTTATATGTATATTTATATATATTTATATGTATATTTATATATATTTATATATATATTTATATGTATATATTATATTTATAAGTATATTTATATATATTTATATGTATATTTATATATATTTATATGTATATTTATATATATTTATATGTATATTTATATATATTTATATGTATATATTATATATATTTATATGTATATATTATATTTATAAGTATATATATATTTATATGTAGATTTATGTATATTTATATATATTTATATGTATATTTATATATATTTATATGTATATATTATATATATTTATATGTTTATATTATATTTATATGTATATTTATATATATTTATATGTATATTTATATATATTTATATGTATATTTATATATATTTATATGTATATTTATATATATTTAAATGTATATATTATATATATTTATATGTATATATTATATTTATAAGTATATTTATATATATTTATATGTATATTTATATATATTTATATGTATATTTATATATATTTATATGTATATATTATATTTATATGTATATTTATATGTATATTTATATATGTATCAATGTACAAATCTTTCGTTTTTTGCAAGATTTTTTTTCATCTAAAAAGTGTGAGGTTGTTCAAAACTTGGGCAGCGTTTGCCAACTTTCATTCTGAATGACAAACTTTCACATTTTTGCTCCGTTTATGACAAAATGAAGAGAAAATTCCACATTTTTTTCCTCTTGAATTGTCGGAACAGCAGCCAAATCCGAGCTCTCCTCTTGTTATGTATTGTAAGCAAACAAAAGGATGCACTTGTGCGCTTTCCGCATTGTCTAACGTGTACGTCGCAAGCGTCTAATGCATATTCTCTTGCAGGTGCCACCTTGAAAGGAACAGCATTTTTTTTTCATTCTTTTTTTTTCTTTTTTTCTCACAAAGAATTCTTTTGGGGAAGAATTCTACGATAATAATGAATTCTGAAAAAAGAAAAATGCAAAACCTTATTTTTTTAATTTTCTTTTTCTCCTCGCGGCTGGATTTATATTATTTTATCGCATTTTGTAGAATCGTTTTTGAACCATTTTTCATTCGTGTATTTTCCAGAGTTGGTTATAAAAAAGACAAACAATTTTGGATGTCAAATTAGTAACTTTTCAAGATACCCTTTGAGTAGAATTTGTTTTTATAAAAGATAATAATTTCTTAGTTTTGCTCAATCTCTCTCTCTCTCTCTCTCTCTCTCTATATATATATATA
>NC_136518.1:60514324-60569324 GCF_053919585.1 Euprymna scolopes
CAGACGTTTCATCTTCAGTAGTAGTATATAACGGGGTTTGGATATTACAGTAAAGACAATTCTCAAGGAAAAAAGGAAAACAAAATTCATCTATGATATAAATGTCAATCGTCGGTTTGTGTGTATGTATGTATGTATGTATGTTTGTATGTATGTTTGTATGTCTTCCAAAACCTTTCGATAGCTGTGACGGATCCTGACGAGACTGGTATCGTTTTGAAGATCGACCACTCGGATGACTAATATCGAAAAATTGGCCCAAAACATTAATTTTTTCACTCTCAACTGGACATTTTTCTGCAAGAAGGAGGTCGGTTTTGCGTCGCCATTTTCATCGTATTGGTTGGATTGACTATGCTTAATTTCAACATTCAGAACTTCTGGTCAGGTGATGGCGACATCAGCTAAGACGTCACATTCTTTTAACCTTTTCTCCTTCACGTTACAGATTCAAGTCTGCCTGCCTACTACCACATTTTTAACCTACTGTTGATTTAACCCCCCCTCCTGCTACTACCACTTTTTACCCTCCCCCAGGATTCCTTACTACACCACCTATACACCCGAGCAACGCCAGGCACCCCACTGCTATATATATATATATATATACACACACAGGGTGTCTCAATAAAATGTATACACTCTTTAAATGACCACAAAACCAATATTTATTATAAGAAAGAAAAGTTTCATGCATCAAAATACCGTGAACAAATATCGAAAGTGTTCAAATTATTGGCCATTGTGGTCCATGAACAGCTGACAACGCTCACTAATTGAATCGAAAACGTTCCTAATCAGTCCAATTAGTATGTTGACACATCTTCTTTCAATGGTTGCTTTCAATTCATTTATTGTTCCTCATTTTATAGTGTGAACCTTGTGTTTTACATGCGCCCACCCACTCCCAAAAAGAGAAAAACCCGTGGGGGTGAGGGTGGAGTAAATCCGGTGAGCATATACAGTACTCGATACTTCCTCTTCGTCCTTACTATCTGTTTTGCAGGTGACTATCAAGATATGCTCTGACGTCATGATGATAGTGGGGAAGTACTCCATCCTTCTGAAAGTGCCATTCTTTATTCCCAAAGATGTTTAGGAACGTGGTATAACGTATTCATGTAGCAAGTTGAGATAATTTAAAGAGTGTATACATTTTATTGGGACACCCCGTATATATATATATATATATATATATATATATATATATATATATATATATATATATATATATATGTGTGTGTGTGTATGTGTGTTTTATTTTTTATTACCGTTTTATCTGTTTAGTTACACATGTTTCGGTTATCGAATTGTATTAACGATCCAATAACTTCGTCAGACTTTACAGAATTTTTGTAAAGTCTGAACCCCCCCCCACATATTTGCTCTCTCTCTCTCTCGCTCTCTCCCTCTCTCCCTCTCTCTCTCTCTCTCTCTATATATATATATATGTATATATGCACACACACAATTTACAATACACAAGTGTATAAGAGTTAAGCATACCTGTAACTCACTTATTCTGCCATATTGGTTTAAAAAACAAAAAACAGTTAAGTAAAGTTATCTTCCATGATCAATCTATCGGATACCAGAATTCTATACTAACACCATCGCTCAATAAAAGTGTGATCATTCCCAATTTTATTATGTGGCTTCAAGCAAGCGTATATGGTGAACTTTTTATACATTTAGAGTTGGGATACATTCCCAGCAGTACGTTCTGCATGCCTTTTACTTTGTTGACTCTCATTTATGCTTGAGCAGTATCATTATATAAACTATTAATTTAATTCACGGGGCTGGAGATAAACAAACTTAATCGTTTAATATGCAAACATAAGGATCAGCAAAAAAAAAGGCAACATTATACGTAATATACATGAGGCTATTGATGTAGAAACACCACATGTTATGATGATGAGGATAATGAGATGCGAAAGATGGAAAATACAATGGGAATATTAACGTTGGGGTGGTTCATAACAAGAATGCATTGATATAGGAGTTGAAAACAACCAGCAGAGAAGCAGTCCTGCAGCAATGTGTTTTATAGGTGAGAAGACCTTGCAAAAATAAATCTCTGGCCATGGAAATTCCACCTGAATTCCGGTAACTTGATTATATAGTAGAGTTAACATCTATTCAATGTAGCCGCCTTCAGCCTCAATCACCACCTCGATACAGGCCGGAACTGGAAGCATTCCTTTTTCACAAATGCAGGCAGAAGCTCGGCAAATATTAGGCAGATGGTGGCGATCAAGCTAGCTTTGGGGTTGTGGGAGGTCATGTTGGTGATGTTCTCCACGTATAACCAAATGAAGTAGTCCAGTGAATTCAGGTTGTGAGAGGAGGTGGAGGCCAGTGAGAGAAGGATAAGAAGTTGTACCACTCCTTCTGAGCCAAGCCTGGGTCTCTTTAGATTTGTGGGCCGGCACTGAGTTCTGCTGCCACACCAGCGGTCACCTGATTGCACCAAAGAGATCACCATACTTTTCAGCACATTCAGGTACACTTTGGTGTTGATTTTCAAACCGACTTTGAAGATGTGAGGTGGCATGATGTGGCTCTCACTTGAAACCATAATCGTGGTTAGAAACTTTGTTTTTATCACCCTGAGGGCGTCCCTGTTATTTGTGGCAATACAGCAATGCATTTTGAGGGTGCTGTCAATGGTCCTGTTGTCATAACTTGGATCAGTAGAGAGCATGCGTTGTACAGCGGCGCATCACTGATCTCGGTCGTTGAACATTATGTCACTTTCAGATATGATAGAAGGCTCCTATCGCTCTTGGAGTTTGTACACAACTGGCCAACTAGTGGATGGTCTGTAACAAAAATAGAAAACCGGTTTTCATCAAACGGAAATGGAATCATGACGTCTTTTCTAGGGCGACAATTTTATTGTTCCACACTGTATTGATTTTGTAGGAAAAAAATTATTGATGACAAAGAAAGATAAAGAGACTGACTTTATATATATAAACTGTTCCCCACTCGCAGAAGGCATAACACATAAGCCTTGCTTGTAGAGTTTTATTACTTGAGCAAAAACCTGTAAATCTCAAGCACCTACAAAAATAGGTAGATGTGTAGATAAGGTGAAAGTTGGGATTTATGGATCAAAAAACATTTATAAAAATCAACAATGACATTAAACAATTTTATATTTCAATAAACTATTCCATATATATATATATATATATATATATATATATATATATATATATATATATATATATATATATATATATAGTGTGTATTGATAGTCATATTAAAAAACCTTTTTTCTATTCGTATTTATTTGCTTCCCCCACGAAAGCAAAATGTGACACAAGGTCGTGTTTAATGTGGGAGGGGGGTACTTTTTTCTTTTTTTTTTACATGTGGGTCACCACTTATCAAGGCCCGGAGGCCACTCAGGGATAAGGGTTATTGCGTGTACAGTAATCAATGAGATAGTATTGTAATAATCATTAGTATTGGAGATTTGATAAAGTGTCTTACTTAAGGGGGCGGTTTGTCAGGAATTTGTTTATGTTGGATTTGAAGACATCCAAGTTGTAGTCAGGTGGGAAACAGGCGAACGGGAGAGAGTTCCACAATCGTGCACTTCTGAGAAAAGAGCTCTGCTCATGGAATCTATGTTTGGATTTAGGCACAGATAAAGAGTGGGGCAAATTATTGACAGTATTTTCAGCCAGACGGGTGTTTCTCGTGAAAGATTGGCGAGGGGGGACGAGAGATTAGAGCTCAGACCAGCATTTGCCATGGAAATTATTGACATGTAAAAAAAAATATATATAATAATAATGATATTACAATAATTCATTTGTGTCGAGGGGCGGGGGAGGAAAAAAGTTTGACCTTGGTCCGAAGACCAAGAAAGAAAAAAAGGAGAGTTTTTTTTTTTCTTTTTATTTACAAAGAAAATACAACTTTGTTATATATGGTCATGGAATTGTAGCCATCTGCAAAAGATCTAGCTAATTTGCATATTTATTTAAATATTCATTTTAATTAATTCCCTATTAGTTTTTTTTTGTTGATTTTCTTATGGGATGATTCTCTTTACTTAACTATTAAGTGTAATTGTATTCATGCAGATATTCTACATGATTTATACTTGCGGAAAATGTTTATAGAAAACACAAACCTCTTTCTTTATATATATGTATGCGCATATCTCTCTCTCTCTCTCTCTCATATATATATATATATATATATATATATATACACTCATGAGCAAAAAAATGGGGCAAGCGTGAAAGAAGGAAGAAATCGATTTTTCAATATTTTTCCATGAACTTTTTGTTAATTTCAACTGAAAATTTATATTTTGTAGATCATTATTATTATAGCATATAATAATAAGTGAAAAAAATTAATCCCAAAAATGGTAAGACCGCATCTTGGTGAGGATATAAAAAAAACTTAATTGCAGGATGAAGACAGTCCAAAATGACTTACAAGCAGATTTTTGATATTTTAAGAAAAGAAAATGTGAAAACATCTCTTTTTTGTAGTGAAGCGAATTGGTCAAAGGTTTGAATTCGAACGCTTGGTAAAAGGGAAATCTGGATCTAGTCGCCCTAATGCATCCACTTTGAAGGACAATCAGTCTTAAATTAACTGCTTTGAAGGATCGAAAAAAACCCAACTTATTTTAACCATAGCAAAGAATTAAAACAGGGGCTATAAATTCTCTTTCTTAATATACAATATCTAGACGATGGAAGAAATAGGATTTCCTCCTAAAATGCGTGCAAAGAAGCCATTTTTATCTAAGAAGAACATCAATGATAGAAAGAGATTATTTTTATGGCAAGAAAGATACAGAATGGTTCAGGAATGTTTTCTGGTTAGATGAATCAAGATTTTGTCTTGTTAGTGATGCTCCCGATGCTCCTGAATGGTGCAATCGAAGAACTGGAGCATGATTTTCGCCAAGTTGCATAAAAACGACAGTTAAACACGGGAATGGAGGGATAATGGTATGAGGAACTTTTACTGCAGCAGGAATTGGGGAACTTATTAGATGTGAGAAGTCAATCAATGCAAAGGAGTACATTCGAATGTTCGAAACAGGAATATTACTAAGTATCCAGAAGCTGGGAATATCCCAGAACATTATTTTTCAACATGATAATGCCCCTGCACATACTACTAAAGTCACAAAAAATGTTTTTCTGATAATTCAATTGATGTCATATTTTGGTCAGGTCAAAGCCCCGATTTAAACCCAATCGATAATATTTGGTCCATAATATCTCGCGCATTTGCCGGAAGAACTTTTGAGAACAATGACAAACTGTAGAAAGCTGTGCAAAGCGAATGGAATAGCATCCCCTCTTCACAGTGTTCCACTTTGATTGAGTGAATGTCTTAAAGGATTGATCTTTTAAAGAAATCAAAAGGGAATGCGATTCCATATTAAGTATTTATTAAAGTAAACGCCACGTTCTGTGTTATTAGTTTCGTTTAAGTTTCCTTGTTCAATTGTTCATTGTTCAATATAACTTTTAGTGCGATAAAATGTATAAAATTTGTTTGGCCCATTTTTTTTTTGCTCACGAGTATATATATATATATATGATGAAAATAATGGAAATAGTATTCCGACAAAATAGAGAAAATAAAAAAGGAACAAACCGTATTATGTGTTCACCAACGTTTCGTCTTTATTTCGAGACTTCCTCTGGGTGAATGAGATAAAGAAACCAAAAAATATACCAGTACAAAAAATATTTGAAAAATTTCACGTGCACAGTGTGACACAGTTCTATTTAAGAGAAACGGAAAAATTGATGTTGGAAATTCAAAAAGGAAGGGGGGCTGGCGCTGTTAAAGAGAAAGGAAATTTTAGTGACGTCATATAGTCGTTAATTTAATTTTAAAACTATGAACGCAAGTTTATATTCTTATTGGGAAAAAGATATATCTGTTGAAATTTAAATATAAGTTTGTAACACACCATTCAAACACCCCCTGTAATAATTAACACATTATCTCAATCAATAAATTACATAAAAAACACTAATTTCATTCCTGTTACAAACTTATATTTAAATTTCAACAGATATATCTTTTTCCCAATAAGAATATAAACTTGCGTTCATAGTTTTAAAATTAAATTAACGACTATATGACGTCACTAAAATTTCCTTTCTCTTTAACAGCGCCAGCCCCCCTTCCTTTTTGAATTTCCAACATCAATTTTTCCGTTTCTCTTAAATAGAACTGTGTCACACTGTGCACGTGAAACTTTTTCAAATATTTTTTGTACTGGTATATTTTTTGGTTTCTTTATCTCATTCACCCAGAGGAAGTCTCGAAATAAAGACGAAACGTTGGTGAACACATAATACGGTTTGTTCCTTTTTTATTTTCTCTCTCTTTCTCTCTCTCTCTCTCTATATATATATATATATATATACGTTTGCTAGGTGCGACATTTTAAGTATTGAGGCCTTCCTGATGAAATCTCAGCTTCGGTGGGCTGGTCACCTTGTTCGCATGGATGAAAACCACCTTCCTAAGCAACTAGCATATAGTCAACTGAAAGAGGATAATCGAAATGTGGGTCGTCCATTTCTGAGGTACAGGGATAAGCTGAAAGACAATCTTAAGCACGCAAGCCTGAACCCAAAATCCTTTGAAGTAGATGCTGCGGATAGAAAATTGTGGAGGGAAAAATGTTTTGTGGGCATTAACACATACATTGACACACGGCTATCGAATCAAACAAATCTTCGTAGAGCAAGAGTAGGAACAGCACCTTCCCAGCCTGTATCCTGCGAGTCGTGCGGCTTGGTTTGTGGGAGCAGAGCTGGCCTCGTGTCACACATGCGGCACAAGCATTGAAGGCAGAATGAAACAAAGCGAATTTTTGGCCCTCATGCGTCGAGGAGAGAGTCCAAGATATATATATATATATATATATATATATATATATATATATATATATATATATATATATATATACTAGCATGGGTACCTGATGTTGCCCGGGTTGATATGAACTTCTGTTTGAAACACGCCTACTATACTAATCATTTTCATCATGGGTAACATGGATAACTCCCACAACAATTTCAAAAATAAAAGAACAGATAAAAACGTGTAAATGTAATCGCCCCCCCCCCCCAAAAAAAAAGAAGTATCTGATACCCTCTCCACCAGATATTTCGGCAGAAGGATCACTGTCCTAAGAAAACTCACGATTTTGTGAACCTAAAAAAATAACGTTTATAAACATTAATGCGCGCATTTATTTTTTATTTTGGTAAATGTGTAGTTTAGCGGCGTAAATTATTTGCCAGACAAAAAAATATAAAAACTATTTATTTTTATATAAAACACATTGTGAGACCCAAAGGCTGAAATAAAACCAGAAAAAGTTTCATTTTTATTTTTTTTTTTTTATCATTTATATTTATTATTCGAGGCTGCTATATTGGTTTTAAAATTTGTCCGCTCTAAGGTTTGGCAGATTGGCCTTTTCAAGCTCTTTCATGAACTATGTTTTTAGCCGCCATATTTTTTTGTAATAAAAGCGAAAAAAAGGCCAAATTTGGCCTTTAAAAGGCTAATCTCTAAAACTTTAAAAAGGCCAAATTTTAAACGTTTAAGGCGTGCACATTTAGTCTAAAAAATGATAAAAAAAAAACCTTAAAAATGAATTTTTTTTTGTTTTATTCCAGCCTTTGGGTCTAATAATATTTTATATAATTTTTTTGTCTGTCAAATAATTTACACCGCTAAACTACACATTTACGTTTATTTTTTGTAAGGGCACATTTTTATTGGCTTGTTTTTTTTTTTTTGTAAATAAAGGAAATTTTCGATTTGCTTTTTATTTTTCTAATGTAATCCTTCCCCCCCCCCACCAAAAAAAAAATTGAATTTGTCATATTTTGGAGTTTATTTTGCTTATTAAATTGTTCCGTGAAAATAGAGAATGGTCTCATAAAAAAATAATTAAATTTATCGTTATTTTATGTTTTCAATGTGATTCCCGCCCCCTCCCCCACCAGAAAATTACCGATTTCTGTATAGCCGTTTAAGGAATAAAATAAAACAAACAAATGAAATCTTTTCAGTTTTTTTCGTAAGTGTTTTTTTTTTTTTTTTTTGAATATTTACTTTCTCCAAGCAATCACACTGAGGAAGTCTTTTAAATGGAGACGAAACGTTAATGAACACAACAATTATCTAGGTTTTCTTTTTTATTTCTATAAACTATTAATGGAGTGTCTTTCTCAGCAGAGAAGAATTTATTCAATAATCAATCACTGCCCCCTCTCCCCAAAAGACCAAGGCAAAACATCATCATCATCATCATCATCATCATCATCATCATCATCATCAGTTTAATATCTGATTCACATATTGTCATTTATTGGATGACTTTTTAAAAATTGATTTCCGAACTAATCTACCTCTGCCCAGGTCTTTATTTCTACCTCTTTCTCTCAAATCCATTTTTATTTTCTTCTATGGTTTCCTTAGAATTTACCTTGTTACCGGCCCTGCTACATCAACTACATCTATTAACCTAAGAACTTTTCTGAGTTCTTTCGACATGACCATACCAACAAGGTCTCCTGTTCTGCACATGTCTCCCTTGATCTTCCACTGGTCATTTAAGGTTGTCTTTAAGACTCATTACACATCCATCGTATCATCCTCATATCATTTCTATACATGCAACGCATCTCCTCAACCCTCATTGAACAGTTTTCGTTTTTATACATCACCACACTGAGTACAAATGCCTGGTAGATTCTTCTTTGATAATGATAACGCTCTGTTGATTAGTAAAGGCAGAAGTTACCTGAACTTACTCTATGCATGCCTTACTGTTGCATGCTACTCCTGTATGTGCTCCAATGTTATCATCATTAAGGTAGCAAAACTTCTATCCAAATTCAATTTCTCCACATCTGAGTTCTCATCCGCCTCCATTGTCTTACATTTCTCTCATTGCCTCATTTACTTCCCTCATCATGAGGGCAGCGTTAGTGTGTGTGTGTGTGTGTGTGTGTTTGTGAAACGGTATTAATCCTATTCGGGTTTAATCGACTTTCTCTGAAGGAGGAAGTTCCATGGGAGTATGAAATTCACAAGCAGTCGCCAGTCGCATGTATATCGCCGTTAGGGGAGATGACGATGTTAGGTTTTTGCAACTCTTGCAGGGAGGTGTCGACGTCCTTCTACATACACCACCTGGAATTCCCAAATTGGTCACCCATTTTAGTAATGACCAAGTTCAATGTTGCTTAACTTCGTTGATCTGACAGGAACCGGTGTGTTTATGCCGGGCAGTGTTAGACAGAAGGTCGTGTTTTAAATGTGGAGAACAATTCAGCCTCCACCCCCCCCCCAAAAAAAGGAGGTGATATTCTGAATTGATGACAAAAAATAAAATTGCATCAATCTAGAAGGATTTACCGTTCACTGATTGATTCTCATTCGCAGATTTGAAAGATAAATCTGAAATATGAGAGAAAGTTGGAATAAAGACCTTGGACAGAGATAGGTTAGTCCAGAAGTTAATTCCTAAAAGTTGTCCAACACATGCCAGCATGTGAAACAGACGTGAAACCGAATATGATGATGATGAGAATCAAGAGGAAGTTTAAAATCTGGGATCTAATCTGAAATTGTTAACCAATGATTATTAAAGAATAAATCTGAATTGGGTGCAACTACACTATAATCGCGAAATTCGAAATTTTTAATATTGAATTTCAATGGCAAACCAACGGTCACTACTTAATTGTCATGTTACAGTAATGAATATACCTCAAAATTACGAAAAACGATAAGGTAGAAAAAAGATTATTGTAGAAAACATTTTCTGACAAAAATTAACAAAAATAAAGTGTGTGACTGAAAAAAAAAACACACATAGGAGAGTTTCAAAGGGAGATAAATAGCGTGTAACTATTGCCAATTGTTTAAAATAAATCGTGCGTTTTGCCTTATTTTCAGCATGACTGAGTTACTTCCCTTGCTATTATGTCACATCTTCTCAAACAAATATGGCAACGTTTTTTGCGATAAAGATTAAAAAACTCGTTTATTTTTAAAAATAATTTGGTGATATTTAAGTATTTCTGACATGCCAATTGAATAGATACCATTGCTTTTAGTTGAAATTGACACAAAAAAATCAGTTGATACCATTGTTTTTTTTTCGCTTTCCAAATTTCGCTATTAAAGTGTACTTGCACCCTAAACAGTATAGAGAGATGTGTACAGAAGAGTAAACTTCAATATGTTGAAAGAATGGATGATAATTCTTTGGTTAATAAACAGTTGAGGTAGCAGGTTCAGCTTACAGGAAAATATTTTTTAAAGATTGAAGGTTTGCAATTTCACATAGGATTCTAAGTTCGGCATAAAGATTCCCGAGTTTAAAAAGATGTACAATAAGACGGTCGGGAATTACATCAGCCGAAACGTTGTGAAAATAACAACCAAGATGAGAATACACCACATAATACGAGCATAGTTTCCGCGAGACCATCATGAAAATATGAATGTCTGGTCTTTCAGGATAAGTTTCTACTTTCTTAGCAATTTTCTTCTCGAAAACCATATTCTATCTGTAATTGATATTTTATCTTCTTTCTGCTTGTCATGCGTTGAATTAATTGGTTTTTCTTTTGTCACATAACTGAAGCTGAGATGTAGCTGATATTTTTATGGAGATATTATTCAAAAGCGCCAGCAGGACTCAGAATCGATTTGGCTTGTTAGACAATGTCTGAGGAGATCTTGAATCGCCTTATATGTAATCTCTCTCACAATATATATAACGATATATATATATATATATATATATATATATATATATATATATATATATATATATATATTGTCGGACTGACTTCCTCATCTTGGTTGTTATAGTCACAACGTTTCGGCCGTTTTGCCCTCCGGCCTTCATCAGGTGTTTTGTATCGAACTGGGAACGTTTGTTAGGAGTCTGTATATATATATATATATATATATATATATATATATATATATATATATAAACAAATGATTAATAAAACATGTTAAAAGACATCTTGAAAAAGAGTTAAAAACATATTTAATTTTAAAAAAGGAAGCACAAGATAAGTGGATAGTCCTTAATCCACGGAGTTTCGAGGAAATACTCTCCTTCTCATCAGAGGGCAGGAATTAGCAAAATGCGGGATCGGATTTTGCATATAAAAGTATTTAATGAAACTACAAGTAAGTCACAGATCTTACTTGGTTAAAAAAAGGGTGAGGTAATGGGAATAGGGGGTAAAAGAAAAATGATGAAAAGATTTCACATGAATGGATAGTCCGGTGAAGGGTTTTTTTTTTTTTTTTTAAATTTATATATATATATATATATATATATATATATATATATACACTAGACTACCCGTGACCCGTTGAGTCAGTATGTCTTATAGCTAGCTATGGAAAAGTGGGTATACAGAATTAATGTATAAACGTGCAAAAATTTAATGCACGTGCGTGTGAAAACAAACATGGCGACCAGTGAAAACAATGCAGAATAGATTGGATAATAAAAGTCTTAACATCATTGCTCTTAGATTAAATGAAATTTTCTTTTATATAAGACGGGTGTAATCCATTGAAAAAAATTGAAAAAAAAAAACGAAAAGAAAAAATAATACAAGGCGGGAGTGTTCATTGTACAGGTCCATCCTAGACTTTTGTGTGTGTGTTAACAACCTTAAAAATATTGGCAAATAATAATTAAGTGATATGTAACGGTGAGACCTTTTCAAAGCAAATCTTTAAAAAAAAAAAGCCCCCCCCACACACACACGTTTTGAAATGTTTCTACATATTTAAAAAAATATTTGGAAATTATGACCTCATCTAACCCCACCCCGTTCCTTCTTTTTGCCCCTTCCCTCGCTACCAAACTTGAAAAATGCTAACGATTACATGCCTTGCTTATCACTACGTGGCCAAGAAAACGGTGCTCATTTTACATCAAATTTATGCAGAAAAATGATCCTCAGATTCTAAAAATTTTAAATTCCTATATATATATATACATGTAATATATATATATATATATATATATATATATATATATATATAATGTGTGTATATATATATATATACATATATATATATATATATATATATATATATATATATATATATATGCATGTTTCATTAAATAGCACAGATAACTCTTGTTTGTTTTTCTTGTAATCCTCCTTTTCTCTTTGTCGGACCATTTTCCGAACGTTTTTTTCCGAGTGAAAAAAGAAATTTCCCATAATCGCGAACGTTTTCGACCTCCATTGGTCATCCTCAGGTAAGTAGTAAAAAATGAAAAATGAAATTGAAAAATGAAAGTAGCGAGATGAAATAAAAAGCCGATTAAAAGATGATTAAAAGACGATTAAAATCACTTAAAATCATTAAACTACTCAAAAGCACTTGAGCGTGCCCTCCGTTTCGTTTTGAGTCTGGTTAATCGTTGGTTTATTAATGTGGATTAACAATGCCTCAAAGATTGGGAGGCGCACCTCGCAATATGAGACAGTTAAAATGGCCGTGTTTTTTAATACGTCTCTAAATTCAGTTTTAGGGGTGTGGTGTGCTATGAGGTGCTGATAGATTGAACTATTCGGAGAAGACAGGTGACATGTTAAACGACGGGAGATGCTGGTTCAAGTCATGCCTATGTACGAATAATTTTTGGAGACGCATTCTTCTATGGGACATTTAAAGATGTACACGGCATTTCTAGTTTTCAGCATACTGCCATCAAATGTAGGGTTATTTTTTATTAGTAATAAGACGAATTATCATAAAATGTGTGTTTAGTTGTCTCTCAAACGCACACACACACATACATACATACATACATACATACGTATATACATACATACACACATACATACATACATACATACACACACACACATACATATGTACGTACATACGTACATACATACATACATACATACATACATACATACACACACATATATACATACATACACACATGCATAAGTACATGCATACATACATACACACATACGCACATACATACATACACACACATACATACACACATACATACATAAACACATACATACATAAACACACGTACATACATACATATGTACATACATATGTATGTACATATGTACATACATACATGCGTACATACATACACACATACATACATACACATGGTGATTGTCACTTCTTGACAGAAGACCATCTTTCCCCTGTTTTATTGTTGATTACTCAATTATTTTCATGTATTTTTGAAAATATATATATATATATTTTTTTTATATATATTATAATTATGTACACATATATACACTTATACACACACACATATATACATGTGGAGATGTGATCAAGAATGCATCAATTCCTATTTTCTGTGCGAACGAAGGTGGCTCTTCAGACCATCCCTGCTTTTACACAGTCTGTTGCAAAGGTCACACTTAAACTGAGATTGAAGGATGTCAACTGGTGCTGCTCTACTCTGGACGCTCATAGGACGCTTTAGGCCTCCACTCGATTTACACACCACAGAGCAAACAGAACATCTGTGTCCTGCAAAGTTTACCCCATCAAAGAAAGATTGATCTCCGTGTGAACACTTGTGGCTAGCCAGGCCAGCTCCGGATAAAGTCATTTCACCGCATAAATCACAGGTGTGGTTCTGCATGAAATCCTCCGACAGACTTGATATATTTGACAGATTTTTCTTCCGGATATTACGCTTCATTTTTGCATGCTCATATTTTTTCTTCTCAAAACTATCACAGCCATGATAGACTAAGGAGCGCCACTTTTTACGATCATTGGAAGCACTTTCCCAACTGAACACGTCAATACCAAGAGCTTTAAGATTATCTTTGATGTTATCCTTAAAGCGTTTCCTCAGTTTATGTTGTGGACGTTTCCTTGTGTAATTTCACCACGGAACAGGCACTTCGGCAATCTATCGTCGTCCATCCTTGTCAGATGTCCAGCCCACCTCATCTGGTTGCGTATAATCAACTTCTTGATACAAGGTACATCAGCCCGCATGAGAACATCCGCATCAGATATAAAAGTGCTCCACCTGATGCCCAGAATGTGTCTCAGGAATTTCTGGTGCACTCTCTCCATGACTTTTATGTGTCTACCATAAGTTGTCCAGGCCTCAGAAGCGTAAAGCAGGGATGATAAAATACAAGATTGATAAACACTGATCTTTGTATGAATAGTTATACCCCTGTCAGACCATACTCGCTTCTCTAAGCCACCAAAAGCCTTAGTGGCACGCTGTATCCTATAGTTGACCTCAGCATTCAGGGTTCCATCTCTGGCAAGAGTACTACCCAAATACACAAATGTGTTAACCACGGCAAGTCTCTGTTTGTTGACAAAAATATTTGGTTCCACATACAAACTACCGGGTGGAGGTGTGAACATGACCTTAGTCTTCTTAAGACTAATAGTAAGCCCAAAAGATGCACAGGCCCCCGAAAACAGATCCATGATACCCTGCATATCCCTCTCACCATGGGCCATGAGATCGGTGTCATCCGCATAAAGCAATTCATGAACCAGGTGCTGAAAGGTCCTTGTAGAAGTATGAAAATGACGAAGATCAAAGACCCTACCTGTGGTTCTGAAACGCAAACAAACACCTAGAGAACATTCCCTAAAGGCATACGATAACATAGTTGCAAAATAAATTGAAAAAAGTGTAGGTGCTAGGATATCACCCTGCTTCACACCATTGTTAACCGATATGGGTTCCGACAGGCATCCGCTGAAGTTCAGTTGAGCCTTCATATTAGTGTGGAGCTCCCTGAGTAATCGTATAAATTGAGGTGGGCATCCCAACCTCCCCAGAATTATCCATAGGGCACTTCTGTTCACCGTATCAAAAGCCTTAGTCAAGTCAACAGAAACCTGATAAAGCGGAACGCAGTGTTCAGTACATTTCTCCTGTAACTGCCGAGCAGAGAAGATCATATCCGTGGTTCCTCTGCCCGGACGAAAGCCACTTTGGCTTTCTGGAATGACGGATGGACAAATATACTTTAACAATCTATTGAGTAGAACTCTGGAAAATACTTTGGCAACTGCTTCCAACAAACTTATCTCACGATAACTTCCACAGTCGGTCCTGGGCCCCTTTCCCTTGTACAGTGATATAAGAATTGCATCAACCCAATCGTGATGGACGGGAACACCCCTCCAGACATCAGTGATAAGATGAAGAATTTCATGAACAAGTTTATCACCCCCATGTAAGAGGACTTCCACAGGAATACCATCAAGCCCTGGAGCCCTCCCAACGTTCACTTCCTTGATTGCATCTCTAATTTCATTCTCAGATGGGAACACGGACATTTCATGGATAAGCTTCTGTTGTGATAAAAATTCATTGATGACATCCTCATCAACATTAGAGGGGTTGTCAAAGAGATCAGAATAATGCTCGGTTCAATGAAGGAGAATCTTGTTAGGATCCTTTATAAGGGCAATTCCATCACTTGAGAGTAGGGGAGAAGTAGATAGTGTTTGAGGACCAAAAGCTTTTTTAAGCAAATGGTACATGCGTTTGAGGTCTTTACAATCAAAAGCCATCTGGATTTGGTTGGCGAGTTTAGCCCACCACTGATTCTTCATTTGGCGGAGTCGCTTTTGGAGAATACCCTTGTTTGCTTTACGTGACTGTTGGATGGACTCTCGACCTCCGTGAGAGGCAGACAACATCTTATGGTGCAACTCATTTTTAGCACTTAAGAGTTGAATAATTTCAAAATCATTATCATCAAACCAATCTTGATGTTTAGATTTGCGGAAGTCAAGAACATCTACACTTATTTCATCGACTGTATTTTTAAAATGCGCCCATGACCTATCAAAATCAGTAGAATTAACTACGGATCAAAGCTTTTCACGTACACTTGGATCAGCCAGCTTGGACACATCAACCCGCCTGGGAATCCCAACACCACCCAACCTACACTTCCTTCTTATACAGACCTTCAACTTCCCGCGTACCAAAAAAGTGATTTGTGGCGCATTCAGCTCCACGCATAACACGCACACTACATACGTCCCGCAAATCTGTCTTCCTGGAAATAATGTAATCAATCAAGTGACCTTGTTTTGAACGAGGATGGGTCCAGGTAAACCTATGGACCTCTTTGTGGCTGGTCAAACTGAGTTCATAGATGGAGAAGATGCAGACCATTACTGTTGACCCTACCTACACCAAACCGGCCGAGTGAGTCCCAGGTGTGATGATCCTTGCCAACCCTTGCATTTAGATCACCCATGAGTAAGATCTCAGATAAAGGAATAGAGGAAATGGTACGACTGAGATCTCGGTAAAACGCTGTGATGGTGTCTTCATCATGATTCATGGTAGGGGCATACACAGATAAAATCGTCATATACCTACTGTGTGCAAGAGGGAAGCGCATCATCATAATTCTGTCACTTACACAGATTGGCTGTTCAATCCTCTTCTCCAAATCAGAACGCACTGCAAAGCCAATTCCACCCTCTCGTCTCAGCCCCGATGGTTTTCCTTTCCAAAAAAAGGTGTATCCCGAGCCCACTTCCACCAATTGATCTTCAGCACTCAATCGTGTTTCAGACAATGCCGCAATGTCTATGCTGTACCTAGCGAGATCTCTTGCAACAATAGCTGTCCTACGCTCAGGTCTTTCATTATCCAGGACATCTTGCAAAGTTCTCACATTCCACGTAGCAACAGTTAGGTTATTCCTCTCCTGATAAAATTTGGATTTTCCTTGTTTATTATTTTTCTTCAACTTTATCTGGTTTCTCCTGCAAATATAGATCAGCCGCCGACCGCAGGAAGCCGAACAGCTAATAAAAGGGTAGACAATTTTAAGGTCACCTTTTCTAGACTCTTCCCAAATGCATGGGTGAGCAGTGTATCCCTAGAAAAGGCTGCTCAGCCGCCAGATCATCCACCGAAGTTGCTTCCACCCTGTAAGCGATTTAGTCGACGATGTTAGATAAATCACTGGCCGCCTATGTGCAGATTTGCAGCTATGCACTTCCAGCCCGCTAAGCCTGTGCAGGTTGCCACTCACCTATCGCCATAGGACTTTTTTTTTTTCTTTTCTTTGAACGATATCTGCACATAAAGATCGTGACACAACATGCTTGTGCTACACATATTGTACCCTCTCGCACTCTACCACTGGTTGCACAGTGACAAACTGAAATAGTGAGATGACTGAGCAGTGGCAGAGTGTGCATGTTTTATTATCACAGAGTTTTACCTCTCCAGCAGCTGGACATACACACACACATACACATAAGCAAGCAAACATGCATATGTATATATATATCCCTAGTTCTCACAATATAGTAACCCTCCAGAACTTGAGAGGGAGGCTAACAGGTACTACAACTTGCCCAAGGGTGACCTGAAACTATGCAAGGCAGAGGCGTTCATCTCCCTGAGGTAGTAGGTTACCCGCATACCCAAATAAACACACATACATACATACATACATACATACACATATACATACACACACATACATACATACGTACATGCATACATACATACACACATACACACATATATACATACACACATACATACATACATACATATGTACATATGTACGTATGTACATACATACATACATACATACACACATACATACATTAATTCATTCTTCACAGATAATTATCGTCTCGTCTTGTTTCTTCACTGTTACCCCTCTCTTGGCCTCAATTTTGTAGGTGGCTTTTAAAACCAGATATAGATCTGCGTGGCTTGTAGCATGGGTGTAAGACAGACAAAATGTAGATATAGAAAAACAGGCTTAATAACATTTAGATATCGAATGAGAAATAATAAGATAATATGGTAAAAAGTAATTAAAAGTAGATTCGACATATAAGGATAAATAGGAAGGACTGTATATATGTAGGTAATATATATATATATATATATATATATATATATATATATATATATATATAAACGAGGGGCCTTTAATAAACTATTTTGTACAGGTATTTAAAATTGTCGTAGACTCTTGAAAATTCTGTATGTTATTGCTATCTCTCTTACTAGCATGGGTGCCTGGCGATGCCCGGGTATTTGGGGGTGTATGCTGAGCAAAAAAAAACAAAAACAAAAAAAAAACGGTCAATTTTTTTAACCCTATTATGACTCCTTAACATTTATTGTTATGAGCTCAAATCAAGTTATTAAGTTAGACCCATGTCCAAGGAACCTATATCTAAAATTTCAAGTGTTTAGACCCAAAATTGTCAGAGGAGTTTGGTAGAGTTCTCTACCAAATCTCAGTACCCTGTATATCAAATTTCGAGTCTGTAGACCAAAAATTGATAGTTATTGCGTAAGGAAATGTACACAGACACACAGACAGACACACAGATATACTAGCATTTCGGCTCGGCCTTGCCCGGGTGTTTGGAGGTGTATGCTGAGCAAAAAAAAAAAAAAAAAACGGTAAATTTTTTAAATTTTGAACCCTATTGTGACCCCTTAAAATTTATTGTTTTGGGCTCAAATCAAGTTATCAACTTAGACCCATGTCTAAGGAACCTATATCTAAAATTTCAAGTGTTTAGATCCAAAATTGTCGGAGGAGTTTTGTAGAGTTCTCAAAGGTCAAATCGTTGAACTTTGACCCCTTAACAGCCAAATTTCTGACCGAAACCCGATCATATAGATTTTCCCAAATCTCAGTACCCTGTATATCAAGTTTCGAGTCTGTAGACTAAAAATTGACAGAGTTATTGCGTAGGGAAATGTACGCAGACACACAGACAGACACACAGACACTTTCACTTTTATAGATATATAGACTAGCATGGGTGCCTGGCGTTGCCCGCTTTTTTAGAGGTGTATGTTGAGAAAAAAAGCGATTAATTTTTTTTAATTTGACCCCTATTATGACCCCTTAAAATTTATTGTTTTGGGCTCAAATCAAGTTATTAAGTTAGATCCATGTCCAAGGAACCTATATCTAAAATTTCAAGTGTTTGGACCCAAAATTGTAGGAGGAGTTTTGTAGAGTTCTCAAAGGTCAAATCGTTGAACTTTGACCTCTTAATTGCCAAATTTCTGGCCGAAAACCAATCACATCGATTTTCCCAAATCTCAGTACCCTGTATATCAATTTCGAGTCTGTAGACTTAAAATTGACAAAGCTATTGCGTAGGGAAATGTACACAGACAGACACAGATAGACAGACAGACAGACAGATACACAGATCCATTCACTTTTATAGATATATAGATGAGTAAAAAGCCTGGAAACTTATGGAAGCACCTCGTTAGCCACTATAAAATAACGGAGGATCACAATAAAAGAAGAAACGAAAAGATGAGGAAGATAGATAAGAAAATGGAGAAAGAAGAGGAGGAGATAGAAACAGTAAATAAGGGATACGGAAATACGCATATAAATAGATAATTATAAAACTTTCGGAAAATGACGAAAATGGGATTAGAAAAACTATATAAATTTTATTCTTCCTCTTTCATTTAATATTATTGTTTGATCCTCTTAATAGTGTTGAACTTTTCTCATGTTTTGCTTTGTTAAGATTTACTCTTTGATAGCAACCCCCCACACACACATATATATGGACTCTCCCGTCGAGTTCAACGTATGAACTTCCCCCACAACCAAGTTGCTCGGAAATTCACACAGATGCTTTGTTTATGGTGGTGAAGGCTTTGTGTAGAACTAACACACTTTTTGGTATTACTGCTAACCTTTGTTGGTTCAAATGACTGCCACAGGACAGAGTATAGATTAGACCGTAGGTTTTTACATAAGAGTTTCCTTCCCCTAACGAAGACTATGAGTAAATCTTGCCCAGTGAATTAATGCTTCCCCAGATACCAACCTGGAAATTTCTACGACCCGGCAAAGATATATATATATAATGTACTAGCGGGGGTACCCGGCGTTGCCCGAGTGTTTGTTTCTGGGACGGGGGGGGGAGTTTTAAAAAATGTTATGGTAGGTAAGTAGGAAGGATCAAACCCGGAGTCATGAGTAAAAGTAGGAAAATAAAGTGTGAAAAAAAACAACAAAAAAAAAACATCTGCAACGTTAACAGTTCGGCCACCAAGAAAAGTCCATTCCAGTTGTTTAGGAAAAAAAAAAAAAAAAACGACTACAGTAGGTCGGCGCGAACGTGAAAATATAATGTGAATTGTCCAGCACGCTAACCACTACGCCACAGAGCACTGCAGCTTAGTTTAGTGATTTTAAATAACTTCACATGAAAGAACTACGAAGCCAAACCGGTGTTCTCTTCTCAACTGTTCCTTGTGAACGATCCCCAAACGGTGTTAAGTGGTGGCAGGGGGAGGAGGAATTTATTAGAGAGAAAATATTTTACCACTTCCATTGATCTTAACCGATTTTGGCCGTGACTTCTCAGCAGAAAAAGTATAGAAATCTAAGATTATCGAGGAATTTGAGAAATAATAAGCCTATAACACACCTCAGATATTGTTCTGCCGTTTGTGCATATTATATTTGTATGAAATATCTTGATTTTTAATCCTATTAATGTCAAAATCAGACGGGAAAAAATGAGTTCATTTTATTTATATAGAGAAGAAGAGATAAGAAGACTGTTAGTAACGTAGAATACCAGGGTGTTGAAGTGTATGAACAAAAACAAATCAATGAACAAAGGTTTTATTAAGATTAATAGCGAGGGGTACCCGGGGTTTCCCGGGTGTTTGGAGGTGTGTGTGTGGAGGGGGGGGGGGTAAAAAAGTAAGTATGAGGATCAAACCCGGACCGTTGAGGCAAAGTTTTGAAAAAAAAAGTGCGACGTTAACCGTTGCCCCACCGCGACATGCTTACGGAAACACGTTTGAATTTATTTAAGTACTTGGATTTAGCAGGTGCTCGTTTTAATGAATTAATGAAGTCAAGTTTGACCGCGGGATAGTATTCATTTACTGATGAACGCTTTTTTTCCCACTCCCAAGATGTTATAGGAAAAAGACTAACCCACATGCGGCGAGCGACAAATATTGAATATTTATCTTCCCGAAATCGAGCAAATTAAATAGACAGGCGGGCTTCGTTGTTAACTGTGAGATATTACGATTTATATGTGATATAAAAAGTTTTAAAAAGTTGTGAACCGACCGACCGCTTCTCTGAAAGAAGCCTTTTGTAGACACACAGAAAAAGCGAACACACATACATACATACATTTTCGCTTTTATATTTATAGATTAATCTTCGTATGTCTGTTTATCAAAATCATTCATAAATCAGAAATTTTAAAATCTGTACCAAACATCTATAGTTATCTATGTTAGTAGACATGCATTGTCTCTAATACATACCTTTACTTTATAGCTTATCTATAAGATGGATACCTATTAGCCATAGTTTGAACTTATACCTAAAGATATATTAAGTAGAAATCCTATAGTTTCTTTCCCTTAGATGGACAAACGTGATTGTCTCTGCATGAAAACTAAAATCTGAAGTTCGAAGCTCATTTTGAAGCATACCCTGACTCCTCATACGATACTTTTTCCAATGTATTTATTAATCCACAAACCGTATTTAATTCTCGTTTAACTCTAATAGATACTAACCTTAAATTCACATCTGTTACTCATACATACTCCCAAGCCTTTCCACTCATAACATGTGAATAACCACATCTTCCAAGCTTAATATTACTCTGAGGAGTGCAACTGCATAGCAGATCCTAACTCGATTAACTCTAACAACCCGTGCGAGTGCATAGAAATACCCGGCTTTGAAACCAGGCACGGGACAAACCCTTTCGGTACTGATGGAACCATAGATCTCGTCAGGTCATCCATCTAGGAGAAGGAAACCTCCGATATCAAACCTGTGCCACTGATCTCATGCATCTTGGCACCAAAGAGAGGAGGGGGGTTGACAACCTCTCTAGAACTGGTAATTCGATTAATTTACTAGTTTTCAACCCTAAACTGCTTAAGGAGTAGGTTGGCTATGCCTATCGCCTAGCTTCTATACTCTTACAGTGAAAACAGAATGTTCCAAGTCGCCCCGACTATTACCCTGCTGAATTCCCTTAGAATGAAAATCGAATAGTCCAAAAAGTGCCAATAATTATTAAAGATTGGATAGGATTGTTAGCTCCAGTCGTTGCTTGGCAGAACCACCACTACCACCGCCACTGTCACCACCACTACCATACCACCGCCACTATCACCACCACTACCACTACTACCACTACAAAATGTACACGACATAAAATTAACACATTTCGGGTAAGAACATTATTACCTACTTATTTATCATGCCAAAATTAGTATAAATTCCAACGCATTTCAGGTGATAACATTATTACCTACATGAGTATCATGTGAAAATAAGTAAAATGATAAGTTGCTGGTGTAGATTATAGATCTTTTAAACCAACGCATTTCAGGTGAAAACATTATTACATACTAAGCTATCACTTTGAAATTAGTAGAGATTCTAAAAATTATTGAAAATAAATCAATAGAAAAATATTTATAGGAAAACCATAAAGTGCTCACTCGCGACAATTACGGCCCATATTGTCTCTTAACTGCTCAACTCCCTTTATGCAAGATTATATGAGACAATTACGGTTAACATCTGACCAAAAGGGTGAGAACATTATTCCTGCCCCTGACTTAATCGTATTTCAACTTATTATGCAACAATTATTGCAATTTATATTTTCTGTCACAATACGGTGTGACGTTAGTTTTTTATCTAACGCGTCCACTCTTTATTCATTTATTACTTCTCTGATTTCCACTGTTTTCTAACCTACGAAGTGTTTATAAACGGAACCATCAAAACTCCAGTCACTAACTTTTGATGGCTAAGTTACATTCCATCCCCGGGAAATTTGATTCGTTGTATGAGTTCTTTTTGGCAGCTTTCGGGCTGTCTCCAGAGACAAATTCTTCATAATCTACATCATTCATTTTTGAATACCTTAAATACTTAATGGACACTTGTCTTTCTACAACAGCAGCAACGTACTTCTTACAGATTCATTCCATTTTCTTATCACTATAAAAAAAATAACAAAAGTTAACATGTAACATGTTTCTATCAAATGTTATTACATAAATGCCAAATTATCAGATCATTAAGAAAAGATAGTGACATAATTATTACTAACTGATTTACAAGTAACTTTCATTAAATTATAATATCTAGAAAAAAGTGATGCCTCACTATAGTTCTATTCCTTGTAATAATATATCTCAAGCAGTTCTGCATATTTGTCTACAAACGTATTTATTTTTTAATTCGCGGTCTGATCGGAACTAATATTGCACTGATTATTCTGTTGAAGAGCATTTTATTGTTTGCTTCTGTAATGATGTTTTTAACTACCATGGAATTTCCACGGGTTCTGCTAGTTTTAGATCGAAATATCGGTACTTTTGCTACGAACTCCAAATTAAATAAAAAGATGTGCTTCGAGATTATGATTATTATTTTAACATCTAGTGAAAAAAGAAATAACGATTTTAAATAAACTATTATATGTTTAAACTTCAAAAGACCTATAAACTCTGTCATAATATAAAAAGTGACAATCAAGATTCAATTTGGGGTCTACTGTATTCAAGGTTAACTTGTGACATGTGACTTCCAGCTTTTTTATCATTTGACCTGATACATCATTTAACTTTTCGTTCAAGGCAAAAACTGTAAAAAAATGATTATATTGTAAATTAGTTTTAAGTCATCTTGGAGAAGAACTATAAAACGTGTGTAAGGTCCGATGGAATTCTTTTCCTATTTTATCAAACTATTTTATGTCTTGCAACTTCCCCAGAAAAAAAAAAGAAAAGAAAGAAGATTATCAAACGACGTGGTGGTGTGCTGCGTAAGTGGTCGACGTTGTTTTCAGAATATCATTAAAGTGGTCACATTCTGCAGTTAATCACATTCTTTCTTCCCAATTAATTACCTTTTAATTCTTTCTTATTGATGATGACATTATAACAATAACGAATTGATGGAGATAAATCACCATTGATTCAATACAATACACACGCACATGTTTATTACGAATGGAGATTTGGCACCTGACTGTCTGAAGTTGAAACAATACTATCTTTATTATAAATTTTCCTAATGTCTCTGTGTGTGACACGGTTTATCTCAGCCTACCGGCAACCCACCCATACAAGTAAGGCACCGAAATGAAGCTTATGATCCAGCGGATGTTTTAGTGATATTTATATCCATGTTTGGTGTATGGAAATGCAAAAAAAAAAAAAAAAAATAAATAAATAAAAAATAACGATTTACTAAACAACATTTTATTTACTGGATATTTTTCCGGTACAAGGACTCAAGTTTGCCCAGCTGGGCAAACTTGGGTTTTTGTTACTTCAAATAAGTCTACGATTGTACTTCATTACGGATGGAGATTTGACATCTGTTTGGTTCAAGTTGAAACCATACTATAACTCCGATTAATTCTACGATTGTATTTCTATTACAAACGGAGATTTGGTATTTGTCTATCTGAAGATGAACTTATACTATAACTTTATTAATTGCACTATTGTACTGCTCTATTACGAATGAAGATTATGTCTCTGTCTTTCTGTAACCAATTTTATTTTTTTTTTATTAATCATACTATCGCACTTCTATAGCAATTAGTAATGGAGATTGTGTATCTGTCTGTCTCAAGCCGGAATTATACTATTACTTCGATTAATTTTACTGTTGTATTTTTATTATTAATAAAGATTTAGTATCCATCTGTCTGAAGTAGAAAGTATACTATTCATCATATTCGATTTATCGTCTGTTTTACATGCTGGCATGTGTTAAACGACTTTAAGAAATTGACTTTCGACGAAAACTATCTCTGACCAGTCTAGCTTCTGCATTAAACTTAACTAAATATAGCGAACAATACCCATGCTTATGAATAGATGCTCTGTTCGAAAATTAATAAGGATTACTAGCATGGGTGCCCGGCGTTGCCCGGGTATTTGGAGATGTATGTTGAGCAAAAAAAAGTGGTCAATTTTTTTAAAATTTGACCCTTATTATGACCCCTTAAAATTTATTGTTTTGGGCTCAAATCAAATTATTAAGTTAGATCCATGTCCAAGGAACCTATATCTAAAATTTCAAGTGTTTAGACCGAAAATTGTCGGAGGAGTCCGGTAGAGTTCTCAAAGCTCAAATCGTTGAACTTTGACCCCTTAATCGCCAAATTTCTGGCCAAAAACCGATCACATCGATTTTCCCAAATCTCAGTACCCTGTATATCAAATTTCGAGTCTGTAGACTGAAAATTGACAGAGTTATTGCGTAGGGAAATGTTCACACATAGACACACAGACACACAGATACACACACTTTGAGATTTATGGATATATAGATATATATAATATCCGAACAATAAGATGAGTTAAATCACAGATTAATTAATCTTGTGGTTTACAGTCTTACAAAATATTGTTGAGAGGAAATATTTTTATATAAGACTATCCCAGCCAAATAAAAAAGCTCAATATACAAGATAGAGCCAAGTAAGAATTGTAGGATTTATCTTTAAATTTTGTGCAGTAAAAAATAGAATTTTTAAACAAAACAGCCTAATACGAAACAAATGGAATTTATTTTCTCCATGCGTTTACTGTTGCCAAGGATCTTTGCCACTTCTTCTGGACGCTGGATTCGACAATTTTAGACTTTACCTTCAATATTGGGATCATTAACAAGTATGGATTATAAAAATAATCTTCATCTCTATTTCCTGGGCACCTCTCAAATCGTTTACCTGGAGTGCATATACTTTTTCTTGTTCAAACCAATTCTCTCGTTGGATCACCTTAAAATGATGCCATTTTCTATGCTCCTTTAAAAATATTTTTAATTAATTTTCAAAATATGTGCTAAAAAGCAAAATTATGTTTATCTAAAAATAATTATTTTGCTAAAGGTATTTCTTCTGAAGAGATGAGCCATGCATTAAAAATCCATTTAACTTTCGTGTATTCTTGTTTCAAATAATACATTTTTGTTTAAAAATTTTATATTTTTACTGTACAAAATTGAAATACAAATCCTAATATATATATATATGTGTGTGTCATCGACATACAGTCCTGTTTCGCTGTATCACAACTCGTCAGTGCCGCTAGACGAGCACCTCTCCCAAGCCGAGGATTGAACCTAGAACCATCGCGTTGATATTCAGCAGTTCTACCGATCGACCCACGGGAGCGATGCCTGCAAATAACCTCGCCAAATGTCTATTTTGAACAAACATACGTCCACCACTATGCAAGTTTTACGATCTTAAAACTATACATAAATTAACATAAAATCTTTCAAAGACTATTGGAAAACTATTTTGCTTGAAAACTATTTTGCTTGAAAACTATTTTGCTTGAAAACTATTTTGCTTGAAAACTATTTTGCTTGTAAGTCAATTAATCTCTTGAAATCACTGTATTAGTTTGCTTCCAAGAATTCACACGAGTTCTTATATTATTTTATGGATCATCAGTTGCTTACCATGAAAAAACTGTTTTGGGGAATATAAAAACAAAACAGTGCATTAAATCATGGTTTCCCAGTAGTGTTAATGAAAAAATTAATTAGAAAAAACAGGAACAAAAACATAGTTTTAGACATTGTTAAAAACAAACACGTGAATATCTAAGAAAAAAAAAATGTGTTTTTCAGGTGTTATTGTATTTTAGGTTTTGGTTTTTGAAATTATGATGTGATAATATTTTTGCTGATATTTTTTTTTTTTTAAATATATTTTCTCGTTTTTTTTTTTTTTTCATTTAAAAAAAAAAGGTGATGGCGCATCATTGGGTCCGATGTCTTTTGAGTTTGTTGTCCCTCAAGGTGTTCCAATCAAAATCTCTCCCATTGTTGGAACTGTGGAACCAGACCAGGTGAGTACAACAAACCTTTGCAACTGTTCTTTTCCATCGTTCTTGTATATTTATTTCCTATTTTCTCTGTTGGAAGACATTTTTTTTTAAATCTTTTTTTCGATAGGAGCAAAGTGTAGTATCTGTTCTGATACTACACTTCACCTTTTCTGACCTCGATCAGCTAAGAAGAAATCCTTCTAGATTGAGGCAATTTTTATTTTTGTTACTATCCAGATTGCCCTTTTTTTTGGGGGGGGTCTTGGTTTCCTGCATGAAAAAACGATCTTGTGTCTAACTCTGCCCTCCTGGGGAGATAAGTAAATAGAAAAAAAAATGATTACATTTAGAGGCACTGGAACCTTAATATAACTATAGAGTTTGAAAAAGAAGGAAATTATGTAGAATGACAAATAAATACGATTCTGGAATTTGGATTTTTTTGGGGGGGTACTTTTTTTGTGAAAGATGATTTTCGCTGGAGTAGCCTTTTGTAAACCTATCTTGTGTTTATCGATTATCAAGAAAATGTGTTTTGCAGTGTGAATGTTTATTTTAAAAATAGATTCAGAACATTTATTATTTTATTATATATGTGAGCTTTAGTGATATAAACAATATCGACATCTTAACCCGCATTTCAGTGTTTACTTCAGGTTATTTAATATATATATATATATATATATATATAATAATAATAATAATAATAATGATAATATATATATATATATATATATATATATATATATATATATATATATATATATATATATATATATATAGTGATGAGTTACGTTCCAATGACCAAAAAGCAGAATTAGTCCACACTCATGACTTTTGTTTATTATTATTTTTTTAATTTTTAAAACTTTTTCATTTTCAAATTATTTAACTTATAAGCAATGCTTATGTTTTTTTTAGTAAACTTCTTCCACTTATTTCGTTATGTTGATGGGAAATATGGTAGATTATATCATGAAACCACTTATATAAGGCAAACAGATATTACGGATTGCACGAAACAGATAAAACAAAAATCATAAATTGCTAAATCCTACCCTCTGATGAGAAGGAAGTATTTCTTCGAAACTCCGCGGATTAAGGACTATCCACTTATTTAGTGTTTCCTTTTCAAATTAAATATGTTTTTAACTCTTTTTCAAAGTTTTTTTAACATGTTTTTTTTAACTACTTTCTCTTATATATATATATATATATATATATATATATGTATATGTGTGCATGTGTGTGTGTATATATGTTTGTGTGTGCATATATATATATGTATGTGTATACGTGTGTGTGTGTATATGTTTGTGTGTGCATATATATTTATATGTATGTGTGTGCGTGTGTGTATATATGTTTGCGTTTGCATATATATATATATATATATATTTATATATGTTTGTGTGTGCATATATATATATATATATATATATAAGAGAATTAGAAGGCTATCACAATGCGAGGAATGGAATCTAGGCAGTGTTGAGGAAGAAAGACGAAAACAAGTGACAATTTGCAAATCAATATATATATATATATATATATATATATATATATATATTCAATTGTGTTATGTAGCGATATGTCTTACTTGTAGCGGTCTATTGTATGTGACAATGTTCCATGTGGTATATTTCGGGGAAGCCCCTTTGTCAAATGGTTAATGTTACAAATCTATTCAAAGCTTGCTAGATGGAAAAGTAAAAATGAAATAAAGATTGAAGTAAATCCAAAGTAAGGACAACCAGAAATCTAGAAAAATTGTTATCAGAAAGAATGCCAAAAATCGCATCCAAAAACATCAGAAATTAAAAAAAAATAATACATCTCACGTTATGTAAGCATTTATACAAGGTTTATTAAGAACATAAGTTTCTGTTTACATTCACAAATAGCTATCATATTCCACACTAGCAGCAACATTACAATTTTAAATTAAATAATAAAATATAATACATTTTAAAAAGAAGAATGAAATAAAGTAAAATCTTTAAAAAATTAAAACAAATAAAAGTTTGAAACATAATTCCATATGAGTTAATCCGCCATATCGCAAATAATATTTCTAGATAATATTTACCTTAAATAATATTTTTAGACATTGTTACTAAAAACACAGTCAAATTAGCATACCCAACATAAATTAACTGATCTTCAACTATTATAGCTGATAATCATACTAAAATGAATCGCAAAATAAATATTTATTTATCAAATACATATTCAAACGAATGTAATTGCAACTGTTCTTAGAAATATATATTAAGAGGAAAATATCTAGCATCAAACATAGTTTATAAACAAAATGTCATGGAGGAAGGTAATGCTATAGTATGCATAGAAATAATGTATCCTTATTTAATGTAGAATGTTTACCCTAACGAGAACTGAATATCAATAGCTAAATATGTTAGTTAACTACAAAATAATAATATCCCATACGAATTGAATAACTTAATTGATATAAAATATGGAATCCTCTCAAATAGTGATTGAGATTGTCAGACTGACTTCCTCATCTTGGTTGTTATTGTCACAACGTTTCGGCCGTTTTGCCCTCCGGCCTTCATCAGGTGTTTTTTTTTGTATCGAACTGGGGGACCGTTTGTTAGGAGTCTCGAACCCAACCCTTTATTATTATTACAGGGGTACCGTGTTCGGACTCCAGCTAGGCTCTGGGACATAGTTGCTGATTCTCTGTTTTGAATGTTACTTTTTCACTGCCTTCGTTCAGGATTGAACTCAGCACCTTTGGGTAACTGTAAACTTTGATACAACGTCTAGGACCACTCGGCCATATGTCACTAGGATAATTCTTAGTTATTTTTTGTTAATGTTAAACCTATGTTGTTATTCAAGGTTTTCTCTCTCTATCAGAGGTGTCCAAATTGCATTCAGCTCTATGCTTGGTTTGCTCAGTAGGTTGTTATGTCTGAGCATGTGAGCTGTTTCTTTAAGTTTTCTCACTTTCCAGTGGGTCTCCCTGTTTATTATTTTTACTTCATCCCATAGGGAGCGATGGTCACCCCTCTCAATCCAGACATGGTTGGCTATACCCGATTTTTCCGTCTCCCCTTTAGTTACCGCTTTTCGGTGTTCTTCCACCCTTACTTTAAGGGGGCGGCATGTTTCATCCTTGTAAACCTTTCTGCAACTGCATGGGATGGAGTATATGCAGTTTTTGGTCATGTTCTCCTCCATGCGGGGCTTCACTCGTACCAGGTGTCCTCTGAGTGTTGACTCGCTCTTGAATATCGTCCTGATGTTGTAGGGGGCACATATTCTCTGAATCTTTTCGGAGATGCCTCGTATGTATGGTAGGTAGACCGTTGGAGGTTTTTGGGTTTCATTCTCCTCTCTTATACTATTAACACGTTTGGTGGATAGTATGCTATCGGGGTAGTTGTTACGACGGAGAGTATTCTTCAACCTGACCATTTCTTGGTGGTATGTAAAGGTGTCGCTACTTATTGTCTCTACTCAATGTTGTAAGCAGCATGCGATTCCATGTTTGATACTGTATGGGTGATGGGAGTTGAAGTTTAGGTATTGTCTGGTGAAGGTAGGCTTGCGATATACGGATGTCTTAAACCCATGCTCTGTGCATGATATGAGTATATCAATGAAGGCCAGTTGGTTATCTTTTTCTTTCTCCATTGTGAACTGTATCGATGGTCTTATTGAGTTCACATGGTCACAGACAATTACTCTCAAATAGTATTCATCATTCAGTGCGCGTTTTCCAATTTATTCCCAAATAATAATAATAATAATAATAATAATAATAATAATAATAATACCAAAGAGCTGAGAAGGTTCAGTTGGACAAGCGCAAAGAGAACTGGGACTTTGGGGAGGCTTAGTGCCACTCAAATTCCAGTATAAACCAATGGCCACTGCCGGCGAGAAATCAATGGTAAGAGGCTGTTGCGATGATGCAAATTCATTTGCAAACATTATCGAAGGAGGTGGAGAGAACTGGACGTCTGGGGAGACTTGTTGTCACTCAACCTCCAGAGAACACCACAGGTTTCCAATCAGATCGTTTGTTGACTTTTGTGAAAGCTCCATGTGAGCCAATAATAATAATAATAATAATAATAATAATAATAATGATATGTTACAAGTAAACTTGTCACATTTGAATTAAACGTTGGGATATTATAGGTAGCTAATTAGTAAATTATTACAGATTATAAATATTAACACTATAAATAACAAAGTCCAACAATACATAATTGTTAAAATAATACGAATACTTAAAATAATAAATAATAAAAATAATTATGCAGTTTGGTTTGAAACAAATATGTAGTTGTTGGAATATTTTGGAAGACTAATGGGGTATATATTTAATTGCTGCCCACATTGGCAATATGTGGCACAAGGCCTGAAAAGTGGGATACCAGCAGGCTCCCCTAAAGGAGGGGCACTCCTGCAATTTTAAAAATTGCCTGAGTAACCCCGTCGGCATTCCCCGGTCGGAGCGCCTCAGGCAGCAAGCAATAAACTTGCCCCACTGGAAAGCCCGGTGGCAAGGCCTGGGAGGGTGGACATCCTAGGTATTACCCAGGCAGTGTACCTCAGTCCAACAGGTGGTGGGCCGGTTCCCGGCCCCTCACCTGTTGGGCTGAGTGTCAAGTGACGAATCCTTGACTGGTACTACCCTGTCTCCCTGCAGCCGAGGCCGCTAGGAGACACATCCCATCACTATGGAGAGTAATGGGGTAGATATTTATTTGCTGCCCACCTCAGCAAAATGTGGCACAAGGCCGGAAAGTGGGAACCCCGCAGGCTCCCCTAAAGGAGGGGCACTCCTGCAATTTTAAAAATTGCCTGAGTAACCCCGTCGGCATTCCCCGGTCGGGGCGCCTCAGGCAGCAAGCAATAAACTTGCCCCACCGGAAAGCCCGGTGGCAAGGCCTGGGAGGGTGGACCTCCTAGGTATTACCCAGGCGGTGTACCTCAGTCTCCAACAGGTGCTGGGCCGGTTCCCGGCCCCTCACCTGTTGGGCTGAGTGTCAAGTGACGAATCCTTGACTTGTACTACCCTGTCTCCATGCAGCCGAGGCCGCTAGGAGACACATCCCATCATCTCAAGAGAGTAATGGGGTAGTTATTTAAATGCTGCCCACCTCAGCATTATTTGGCACAAGGCCTGGAAAGTGGGATACCCGCAGGCTCCCCTAAAGGAGGGGCACTCCTGCAATTTTAAAAATTGCTTGAGTAACCCCGTCGGCATTCCCTGGTCGGGGTGCCTCAGGCAGCAAGCAATAAACTTGCCCCACTGGAAAGCCCGGTGGCAAGGCCTGGGAGGGTGGACCTCCTAGGTATTACCCAGGCGGTGTACCTCAGTCTCCAACAGGTGCTGGGCCGGTTCCCGGCCCCTCACCTGTTGGGCTGAGTGTCAAGTGACGAATCCTTGACTTGTACTACCCTGTCTCCATGCAGCCGAAGCCGCTAGGAGACATCCCATCACTATGGAGAGTGATGGGGTATGATCCCACACAGTCGGACGATTCTATTTATAAACGATGCTGCTAAGAACTGACGAATCAAATAAATTCACGTGCTGCTACCAACCAATCAGAAACCAGAATTGCTTCATAAATATTAAACCTTTTCTGGAGCAATTTCACATGTTCTTTTCCCGGGTTTCGACATGGTAAGAATATTTTGTTCTGTGGAACTGTCTACTACAAACAAGTCACCTACCAGGACTTGTGTGTAACAGCGAACCATCTGAAGCTCAAAGTGGCTTACACTTCTACAGTAGTTATTTTATATGTGCAAGATTGTATAGTGTGGGCTGTGCTTTATTTAACTTAATTTATGTGAAAAGAGTTGCTCTCACTTGGAAATTAAATATATTCGCGTATTAAATAATCGGACGTTTTTTGAATAAAATTTGAAACATAGATATGGATAAAAGCAGTGTTATGTTTGATTTATGTTAGTTTAGGAGAGCAAAAGTGTAGACATGTCTCTTTCTGAAAATAAATGTGCACATGTTCGTTTATGTCTGCAGATGATAAATATTTATTTGTTTATGGTGTTCACCGAACAGCCAACCGCTTCGCAGAAATCGTTTACAACTATCTATATAAAAGCTAAGTACGTCCAAGGATGGAATACTGTTGCCATATCTGGGCAGGAGCTGCTAAAAGCAGCCTATCCTGCCTTGACAGAGTACAAAATAGACTTCGTGGCTTAGTGGGAGATGCCCTTTTCTCTACCCTGCAACCTCTCTCCCACAGAAGAGACGTTGCGAGCCTATCCTTGTTTTATCGTTATTTCCATGGCATGTGCTCGTCTGAACTCCAATCTCTGGTCCCCCCTCGCCAATCTTTCACGAAAAACACCCGTCTAGCTGAATCCACTGTGAAAAATTTCCCCCACTCTTTATCTGTGCCTAAATCAAAACGTGGATTCCATGAACAAAGCTTCTTTCTTAGAACTGCACGCCTTTGGAACTCTATTCCGTCTTCCTGCTTCCCACCTGACTACAACTTGGATGTCTTTAAGTCCATCGTTAACAAATTCCTAATGAACCGCCCCCTTAAATAAACACTTCATCAAATCTCCACACTAACGTACTGTACTTGCAATAACCCTTATCCCTGAGTGGCGTCCGGGCCTTGATAAGTGGTGATCACTGTGTAAAAAAAAAAAAAAAAAAAAAAACGAAACTTGAACGTAGCTATTTTAAATATTTAAAATTAAATATTTAATAAAAACAAACAATAAATAAAATTATAATCATGATTAGCGCCAGTGTTTTTGAAAAAAAAAAGAACAATTTCGTTTCAGTTTCCCTGTTCATTTTTCTTTTTTCCAATCTAATTTCTGTATTAAAATGATTGGTGCTTCTCCATTATTGGGACAAGATTTTGTAGTTGATAAACGGAATTTTCATATAGAAGACAATGGTTTCAACTGATATTTTTTTGTCAATTCTAATAAGTTACAATGGTAGATTCCAAATTATGCAGTCGAATTATATATGTACAAGATTCGCACCTAAATTATTTTACTGATCATTATGAACTTTAGAAGACGTCTGGTAGGTGGGACAGTTCCAAATATAGCTATAATTTTGCTTTATGTAAAGGAAGTAAATTTAGATACCTCCAATTTATGTAAAATTGTATCAAGAGATATTAGATATCAATTAATATATATTCCCCGAATTGCAGTTTCTTTAGAGTATTTTAAAGGATCTCCAATTTGTGTAAAATTGTATCAAGAGATAGAGGATAAAAATTACTACTAGGACAGTAGTAGAAACCTGCCATGAAGCAAGCAAACGACAGAAAATGTGTTTTGAAGGAAACAGCTTACCTTATAGGCTTGTATATAATGATGTTTATCAGCTGTTTTCACTTGTGAAGTAATTCTTTCGGATAAATATAATGTCGGTTGTCAAGAGAGAAAACAAGCCTTTCTAGAGCCTTCCTCATCTTAGTTGTTTTTTTTTTTTTACTTGTATAGAATGGTGTTTATTGTTTTTGTGTCTGTGTGTGTGTCGATATTCCATTGCATTCCTGTTATGGGATTAAATGGTAATAAAACGAAAGGAACACAGGATTTGGAGGAACGAAACATGTATTCACATATATTACAGGCAAAGGCAAGTTGAGAATACCATTGCTCAACGGTAGTACATTTGCACACGTCCAGCTTGGTCGCGTGCCAATCAGACTGCCGGGCACCGGTACTCGATACCGGAAGTGACGTCACTAGAGGAAGTGACGTCATGAGTTCATTAATCCCCTGGAGGGGCGTCTCCAACACCCCCTCCCAAGCTGTCACTACCTCTTCCTTTTAGGGTTTACCATCAATTGCTCGGTAACCTTTTCTCGTAGTTCAGGTGTTGGTTGAGGAGATTCAGGATCAAAAGTTCCGAAGACAGTGTCTATCGGCTCATCTTCCAATGGTTGATTGTCGCTGGTTCAACTAATCGATATCTTCTTAGTTGGTTTTGATGACGTTTGTGGGTATATGTTGGTCCTTGTATGATATATACCATGTCACCGATTCTCTTAGTAATTGTACCCACCTCCCAGAATGATGTGTTGTTTTTATAACTTTTGAAAAAACACTTTTTCACCTGATATGAAACGTTTACTGGGTACATACGTGGTCACTAATGGCCTTGACTGTTTGGGTAAGAACTTGTCAAAAACAGATCTCACTTTCTGCGCAAACATCGTTTCTGCAGGTAAGACTACTGTTGGAGGCTAAGGTCTTCTGGTCTGGAACAGGTACTTTAGACATAGCGTGGTTCAGGGTTGCTAGCTGGGTCTGGAATGACTGGCTGGACGTTAGGGCGATCTGGAAACGGACGGCGGACACTCAGAATGAGGTGTCAGTGTTAAGGAATGAACTACATTGAGAGTGTAGCGTCTGTGTTAAGGAACGGACGGTCGGTAGGGAACCAGGTGCAAGCGAGGTTGCAGACCGGAGGAACAAGGTGCGAGCGAGGCAGCAGACCAGAGGTGTGAGGTGCAAGAGAGGTTGCAGGTAGGAGGAGCAAGGTGCAGGCGAGGTTGCAGGCGAGGTGGCTGGAAGGCTGCAGGAGTGAGCTGGAGGCGCTGGAGCGAGCTGGAGGCACCAAGGGCTGGAAAGGCGGTGGGAATGAGCAGGAAACTGCTGGAGTGAGCTGGAAGTGCTGGAGACTGGGAGTGAAGTTCGCTGCTGGTGGGTCTCAGGAGGCAAGCAGTAGTGAATCGCATTTGTAGAAAAACTTAGCCCTGATAAGAGCTGGTTGTTTAGCCCTGATAAGAGCTGTTTGAACTGCTGCTGCTGAGACAGCTGCTGTCGCTGCTACTGCTGCAATCCTTTGGCTGGTGGATTCGGTCGACGTGACTGGTAGCGTCAGTCGTCACTTCAGAAGCCTCCTCCTACTCTCCTGTCCGCGGCTTGTGCCCAGCTGAAACTCATCTGGTTGAGCTGAGGCTGGTTGTATTCATTTGGCCAGCATGATGTTAGTGATATCACTCCCAATAAGGTAAACAAACGACTCTAATTAATTCTAGAACAAAATTTATGCAATCAAAAGTAGATTGTGAGTTTGTTGATTCCATTTAAATTAATTTCGTCTAAAAGCAAAAATGTCAATTGCCTGTTTTATTGGCGTTTTGTTGATATAGTTGAATTCCGACGTGCGTAGCAAAATCGATGATGAACAGAGAAAGGGAAGGTCAATGTATTCACTGAACCCAGATATGTGTATACGTTTAGCTAGTGTTAGCCAATCGTGTCCTTTGTTTAAGGTAAGGGAAAGGCAAAGAGAAACAGCGGGGGTGACAAACAAAGAAAAATGGAGACGGTGATTTTGAATGCTGCTATGTGGGTAGTGAATTAACAATGTTTTGACATTGTCGAAGTACCTAAGCTCAATTTGTTTACACAAAGAGCATTGCTTCATATATTAATGGTAATTTGTATATAACTTCCCAATATATTCAACCTAAGATAGGGAGCATTATATTCATCCACATACAGTACTATTTCGCTGTTTCACAACTCATCAGTGTGGCTAGACAAGCAACTACCTATATATATATATATATATATATATATATATATATATATATATATATATATAGTATGTGTGTATATATCTAATAAAGTTTTTGTCAAAGGTGTTTTAATTTCTGGTGTAGTTGAGTGCAACAAATGCTTTGGCTTTTAGCAATGTCTGATGATTGAGAGCAAAAAGGAAGTCTTTCAGGAAGACAAATCATTTTCGGTCGTCAAATTGACTCGAAATCATTTTCATTCCATCTCTTTTTTTGTTTCCAAAAGAATCTTTCAATGGTAAAGATACGAAAACAGGAATACATCCTCGGAATTGTGATGGAAATTAGAATGACTTTGCAAAAGTATTTCAGTACAATTTTCTGTCTGCTTGATTTGATTTCAATGGATTTGAGCTATATGTTGATAGTAGGGTACAATAGACTCTCAGGCAACTAGCCTAGAAGAAGGAAAACTCTGAAGTGTGATGAATTGATTGAAGCATGGTTGTAAAGTAGGCACTGAAATGAAAAGAAACAGAAAAAATTGAGGGGTGGGGGATTAAATGAGTTTGGGGCGGCGACCAGTAGGATACATTTTTCTATAACGCCGCTTTGAATTATGATCAAAATGATATAGGGGTTTTATTTACAAAATGTTTACTCATAGACTAAAAATTACATAGTTTTTTGGCATATTGAGGCGCAACAGTGGCGAGTGTCCCTTAATAACATTCATCCCTTAAGTTTATGATAGACATAGAACTTAATTCTAGTCTTCCATTTTTTGATGTACTAGTGCAACAAAGCCACAAACACATATGTAGCAGCGACGCTTGACATGTATGCAAATGACCAAGCTGTGGTACAAGGTGACGTCAGGGGAGGAAGAGTAGACAGAAAAAGAAAGTGAAGAAAAATATTCGTGTGGCGGAGAGGGAGACCTTGAAGCACATGCCAGTGCAAGATAGACTTTTAACCACATGGTGGCATAAGAGAACTTTTAAGCATGTGTCATTATGAGTGGAACTTTAAAATAAGATACAGGACATGCTAATCCTCCAAACTTTTAATAAAATTATCAGATAATCGTGTACTGTGGAGCAAACTGCAGATAGCACAATGTCGAGTCCATGTTGAAATGTAACGAGTCTGTTACATTTTACATTATATTACATATACATATGTTACATATACATTATTTGGAACCATTAAAAAGTTGTACAACGTTACACAAGACTTCTTTCTTTTTTTTTTTTTACTTCCGTCTATCATAAACCAACGTTTACTGGTCTTTACTAACGTTGGGACTCTTTTTGTCCCATAAAACAAAAATGTAATTTTATTAAGACTCTTACATATAGGGCTCTAACAATTTGTTCAAAGACTTACCTGGATAAGGTTGGTTAGTTGTTTTTGTTTTACGGCATATCAACCCTTTTTAGGTTATTTATTGCCGAATCCAGTGATTTTGAAGAAAAATTTTTTTAATAGAGTATATTTGTTTTTTGTTTTTAAGTCGGATTCTATTTAACTCATAGTTGGGACCCTAACAGGTACTACCAGTCCGGGTCAGAGTGGACCTGATAGCAATGGCAATTAACTCCCCAAAGCCTGCAAGCTGGGGCCTCACCATCGGATATAGTTTAAGGTCATATCCAGGATCCCTGGATAAGGGAATTAAATTTATTACAAAAACCGTCTGTAACAATGGCTACCCACTAGACATTGTGGAGTCTTTAATTAAAAATAAAATTTCTAATTTTCATAAAATTAAAGAAGCTTCAGTAAATAGATATCCTATTTACCTTCGCTTACCTTGGCTAGGTAACATAAGTGTAAGATTTGCCAAACGAATGTACAACAGTGTTATTTTGCATCGAATCCACGTGTTGTTCCTTCCACTAGACTCATGTTATCTTCGATTCGAGAATATATCCCCTCCCTGCCATAATAATTTTATTGTTTATTTATTTAAATGTAGTTACAGTTTGCACTACATTAGACAGACATCACAAAGATTGGTCTTCCGGATCACACAACACATTCCCTCAAACATTCGATATGCAAATTATTCACCATCAAATGTTTTGAATAATATCTATGGTTCAGCCATCCTTGAACACCTTATAAATAACTGTGTTTGTGTCTTCAAGTTTAGTGTCTATTTGTCCTTTATTCTAAGCAAATCGCACTCGTTTTTTCATATTAAAATTCTACAAACCATTTGAGACCTTCTCTTTCTAAACAAAAAAAAATCTTTTAGAATTTAATGTGGTTTCTATTTGATTATTTCCCCGGATTTTTCTTCCTCCGCTATTTTTTTTTCTTCCTCGCCATATTTCTATTTTCATATTGTTAATTGTAATTTCTTCCCCTCTGTTGAGCGAGGTTCATAATCATAATTTCTTAGCTAGTCTTTTCATTTTTTATTTTTTAATTCATTATATTTAATAAATTTGGTATATATATATATATCCATTATAAAATGTTATACCCCCAAAAAACATATTTAAATATATATGTGTGTGCGTGCGTACGTGTCTACTAGGTAAAATCGTACCAGACAGAAATCATTTCAAATGTTTAGAGGAAGGGAGAAAACAAATAGCAAATGAATTCGGAAGAAATCACCCCCTCTATTTCCATAATGAGGCGTTTCATTTTTATTTACCTTCTTTCTATACCGATTTATACGTTTTCTTTTATGAGGTGTGAATCCAGAGCATCCGATTTTGAATGCTTTTCGTTTCTATACTGGTGATTGTTCAATAACTACAGTGTCAGGCATGAGAATTTTCCTGCTAATGTTAAGCATTCGCCAAATGCAACTTTGATTAAATTTTTCTAATAGCTTGAAGTGCGTTCTATATACTGTCCAAGTTTCTGAACCATATATAGCAGAGTAGTAATAACGCATGCTCCGTGGGCTTTCGATTGTACTCCCTCCCCATCTACTCGAGATTGATGTAGATAACTGGGAAACAATAGATATACATTCGTAATAGATTTTCTTTTTTTATATAAATTATCTGATAAACCTATTTTTGCTTCTTGCGATTCTCTCTAATCTCAATTGTTTATTCTATCAATTTCCATTTACGTTTCCAACTCGATTTGATGTAATTTTTAAATGTGTCCAAGCATGTCTATAAGAAGCTCTGTTCGTCTGTAGTGCTTTAGTAAAAAAAAAAAAAAAAAAAAATGCTTTTACATTGCTAAACTAACAGATTGACTGGACGTATCTTATGTTGGATGCGTCCAGGTATCTCTATAAGAGGTTCTGTATGTCAATCAAGAGTTTCCGTTATAATTAGAGTTGGGAGAGCATCATCAGGTGCATCATCCCAACCTGAGGTCACCAAATTCGCTCTATGTTTAATAACACCTACAACTGCACGAAGCCAACCGCAGGTTGGTAAGTGACCAACAAGCTTCCAACACAAGGAAAAAACGGCCAGGGATGTCTGGAACCTCACTGCCACGTCTCCATCGTAGGGTGCCTCCTTCCTAACAGACATCCAACCCCAATACGCGTGCTCCATCTTTTAGACATTCATGATACTTGCACTTTAGGCCAAACTGAGCTAATTTTTCTCTGACACGTGATGCAGACTGTATTTCGTCGATGTATGCTGATGTTGCGTCCCCAGTTGTCTTTTCTTTGAACAGCACAATATTCACAATCTGCATATCTCTTCTTTGTACTGGACAGATTCCGGGTTCAAATGACGGCGGTTCTTGTGCACATCTCATTAGAAACAACGGAGTGCTATTCACCTATTTATCGCTCGCACAAAACACAAACGCCTAACCGCTTGCTTCTATCACACACACACACACACACACACACACACACACACACACACACACACACACACACTCTCTCTCTCTCTCTCTCTCTCTCTCTCTCTCTCTCTCAATTTTCGTCCCCTTTTCTCTTTCTCTTTGCCCCTCTCTCTTTTCTTTCCTTTCTCTCTGCCCTGTACTTCTTGTTTTTTTTGTGTGTCTGTTCTCTTACTTTCTTTCTGAATGGATATTTACATTTCGTGCTAACTTTCGATGTTTAAAAGAATTTTATCTGACTTTTATTTTGAAAAAAAAAATGTCATTAAATACGTTTCCTGTTCTATATTTGATGACCCACAATACTTGATGTCACGTGTTTTTTTTTTTTTAAACTCGCGTTGATCCCTAACAAGGCACATCGCAACTTGGACGCAAAGGCCTACTATTTGGGGCCATGCCTAGGAATAATTAACAAGATGTTGATTTATGTTACATTTAAGTTTCTGCATATAAGTACAGTCAGGAAAACAGGTAGCAGGAAGGGAATTTCAAAGTCTAGCTGTTCAAGGGAAGAAACTATTAGAGAAGAAAGCTTTTAGGGATTTAGGGACCTCAACAGTGAAGGGGTGAGATTTTGTTGCTAAGCAGGTTTGTCCAGGAATATTTATGCAGAGAGAGCATAAGTGAAACAAATTCATCATAGCACGTTCCATTAAAATATTTGTAAAACAGGTACAGAGATGCAACATTGCAACGATGGGACAGAGGTTAGAGACCAGACAGAGAGACAACTAGCCCAGATAGAGACCAGACAGAGAGACAACTAGTCCAAATAGAGACCAGACAGAGAGACAACTAGTCCAAATAGAGACCAGACAGAGATACAACTAGTCCCGATAGAGACCAGACAGAGATACAACTAGTCCAGATAGAGACCAGACAGAGAGACAACTAGTCCAAATAGAGACCAGACAGAGATACAACTAGTCCAGATAGAGACCAGACAGAGATACAACTAGTCCAGATAGAGACTAGACAGAGAGACAACTAGTCCAAATAGAGACCAGACAGAGATACAACTAGTCCAGATAGAGACCAGACAGAGATACAACTAGTCCAGATAGAGACCAGACAGAGAGACAACTAGTCCAAATAGAGACCAGACAGAGATACAACTAGTCCAGATAGAGACCAGACAGAGAGACAACTAGTCCAAATAGAGACCAGACAGAGATACAACTAGTCCAGATAGAGACCAGACAGAGAGACAACTAGTCCAAATAGACAACTAGTCCAAATAGAGACCAGACAGAGAGACAACTAGTCCAAATAGAGACCAGACAGAGAGACAGCAAGTCTAGATAGAGACCAGATAAAGACAAGACAGAAAGACAAAGACAAGTCCATATATATATATATATATGTGTGTGTGTGTGTGTGTGTGTGTGTGTGTGTGTGTGTGTGTGTGTGTGTGTGTGTGTGAGAGAAGGATAAATAGAGAGATGTCCAGATAAAGAGAGCAAATCTAACAAATAGAAAATTATTTGAAAATAGTGCTAAAGCCCAAACAAATTCATCATAGCACGTTCCATTAAAATATTTGTAAAACAGGCACAGAGATGCAACATAGCAACGATGGGATAGAGGTTGGAGCTTGGTTGACAACGTGGAGCCTATTGGATTGAAAACTCTTTTTTGGACCCTATCCAATAAGGAGAGGGTAGTGGTAGATGCACCGGCCCAGATGGCAACAATACACAATCAACAAGGACCAGGTCATTACAGAAACGGTATTTTTTTTAAATTGAGGAACACTCGGTCGACATATTCCGGTTATTTTCAACAGCTGCCGAGCGAGCCCGATCCAACTTTGTGGAAATTGTGGGTCGTACAATGCATAAGCATCAATTTTGTAATAAAATTTTCAACGTAAAACGTGCAAATTAAATGGACACATCTTAAGGATAGACGCATCTCAAGCATAGAGCTGTTCTTGTTTCATAATATTATATATTTTTTTCTTGTAATTTCTTATCTCATCGAACTTATCTTGGTTTCGTAAAAATCATTAATTTATTCATGTCTTCCCACTCGCATTCTTCTCTTCTTCCCGTCGTTTATTTTCCTTCGCAATCCATATTATTCCATTCCAATTACAAATAAAATAAAATGTAAAAAATCATTTCCCCTTCGCTAAGTATTCGGCAAATGCAAATCTAAGTTTCCGAACTCGATTCTGCTAAATTAATAACGGACATCATTCAGCGGAGGAAATTCAATATTGGCGGCCTGTGTATCGGTAGAAAAGTTTCCATTCTCACAAATATGACTTTTTAGACTTTTGCTTTCTGCAATCGAATCGGTACGGCTTCAGACACCAATTTTTCTTTTCCTTTTCCGTCTTTTTCTCTCTCCTTTTTGTTGCTTTATGGTTGTTGTTGTGTGTGTTTTTGTTTTGTTTTGTATCTTCTACCTTTTCTTTTTTCTTCTTTTCATGGCTTCTAATATGACACATTTCGTCCCATGTTCTCTGCAGATCTGAAAGTGTGGCACGGAAGTATTGGAAGTATTTTATGACTTATGCTCAGTTTCACCATGCATGCTTTCTGACTTTTAATATTTTTCGTTGTATAAATTGCCTGGTTTTATTAAGGCTCTTATGAAGTTAGGTATTATATATATTTTTAGATACATATATGCACACATATATATATTTTTATATATATATATATATATATATATATGTATATATATGTATGTATATATATGTATGTGTATATGGATATATGTATGTATATATATATGTATGTATATATGTATGTATGTATATATATATGTATGTATATATGTATGTATGTATGTATATATATATATATATATATATATATATATATATATGTGTGTGTGTGTATATATGTGTATATATACTTGAAGCACATGTTCCCATGCGGAAATTTTATCTTGAAGCAGATGTCCCCATGCGGAAATTTTATAGCAGCCCCACTCTCCCCAATGGTTTACTTCTACTTGCACAACTACCATTGCTCAAAGGCAGCATACATACCGCAAATTTAACCGACATAAGTCCAGTTCAAACAGACAGAAGTATATAGAAGCTAGAAGTAACGTTAAGAAAGAAATAGCGACAGCTAAGAGAGAATTTACTGAAACCACTAAAAAATGCATCGAAGCACAAAAATTAGGAAATCGTGTCTTCTGGAAAATCTACAACAGTGTAGTAAATAATGGGCAATCAACAATTCCCCCACTAACCAACAATCACGAGGTTGTTTGCTCAGCAACCGACAAAGCTAATATGCTTGCCAGCCGGTTTGCCTCAAACTCCACACTGGACTCTTCCAACCACCCCCTGCCTGACTTTCCTTTGCGGACAGACGCCACGCTAGACGATCTAAAAATCACCCCTGCTCAAGTGCATGCTATCATAAAAAACCTTGACACTTCAAAAGCATGTGGACCTTGTCTAATCCCAGCTGTGCTATTAAAAAAGTGCTCAGCCGTAGCTCCAGTTCTCTCCAAACTCTACAATAAATGCCTTAATGAATCATGCTTTCCAGGCTGTTGGAAAACTGCTCCTGTGGTACCAGTATTCAAGAATTCTGGCGAAAGAACTGACTCATCAAATTATCGCCCCATTAGCCTCCTCCCACTTTTCGCCAAAATATTTGAGACCATAATTAACCATGCTCTAGTCCGTCAACTTTTTTTTTTTTTTTACATGGTGGTCACCACTTATCAAGGCCCGGAAGCCACTGCTAAACTTCTGACTGACAAACAATATGGATTTAGACAAGCCCGTTCCACAGCAGACATCCTCACTGTAATCTCTGAACGTATATACCATTCACTGGACAAAGCGGGGGAGGGCAGAGCGGTAGCTCTAGATATATCTAAGGCTTTTGACAGGGTATGGTATGAGGGTCTCCTCAGGAAAATTAGATCATACGGTATCACTGGTAGAATACTTAACATAATTAAATCCTTCTTAGATAAGAGAAAAATCCAGGTTGTCCTCGATGGTTGTACATCTAAACAGTGTGATATAAATGCGGGAGTGCGTCAGGGGTATATCCTTGGACCTCTATTGTTCCTAATATTTATTAATGAATAAGATGGGTATATATGCTGATGACACCACACTCTATAACAGGCATGACAGGAAAACAAATGAACACATAACTAAAGAAATGGCAAAAACACTAGAGGATGACCTCCAATCTGTAGTGGAATGGGGACAAAAATGGATGGTCACATTCAGTGCTGCCAAGACTAAACTGGTTTCATTCAATAATTACAAGAAACCTTCTCGGCCACCAATAGCAATGGCCAGTGACTCTTTATCTGAGAGCACATCTTTCAAACTGCTTGGCCTAACGTTCACAGGAAACATGAATTGGAACAATTACATTGAAAACATTGCCAGGGCCGCTGCGAAGAAGGTAGGCTCTCTCTACCGTGCTAGAAAACTACTGACACCGGAAAGTATCCTGTACCTGTATAAGGCTACCATTCACTCATGTATGGAGTATTGCTGCCATATTTGGGCTGGTGCATCTGCTGCTAGTCTCTCGCTCCTAGACAAGGTTTAAAAGAGAGTCGCCAATCTGATAGGCCCTGAACTGGCATCTAAGCTTCAGCCTCTGTCCCATCGACGAAACATTGCATCCCTCTGCCTGTTGTACAAGTATTTTGGTGAATGCTCTGACGAACTGCAAACACTTGTGCCCTCACAATGTAGACACCCTCGACAAACCTGACAGGCAGCTAAATCCCACCCCCACGCAGTAGAGATCCCTAGATGTAAAAGATCTTTCTACTCCAGTAGTTTCTTCCCAAGAACCGCTAGACTCTGGAATTCCAGTCCAGGTCCCTGCTTCCCCAACTGTACTGACATGCAGAAGTTCAAGTGTAACGTTAACCGACATCTTGCTGCCCAAATCCCAACATAGTGCCGCAGTAGCTGCTTCCCCTGATAGTAGCCCCCTACACCAAAGTGGCAATTTGCCTTGTTTTGGGGTGAAAATGTAACAAGAAAAAAATTATATATATATATATACATATATATATTTATGTGTATATATATATATATGTGTGTGTATATATATATATATATATATATATATATATATATATATATATATATACACAGGGTGACCCTAAAAAAACGGGTCCCAACTCTAATTAGGCCCCGCTTCTTAGTATTTTGTCCGAATGAAATGAAACTTTGGTCATAGCTAGTTTATTATATTCAAAACATCACATCAAAACACTAGGATCTTTGGCCTTTTTTCTCTGTTGACTGTAAAATGCTCAGAAAAACAATTGAATGTCCTCTGTTTTTTTTGGCTCACCCTGTATATATATATATATATATATATATATATATATACGAAAAATATATAAATGTTTATATTTTTTCTGTATTTATTTCCTATGTGTTGACGTGTAGGAATACAAAAAGTCTTTTGAAAAAAAAACAAGAATGTTTCTTTCAAACGCACATATTTTCGACCGATCCTTCGATCTTCCTCAATATATATATATATATATTTTTTTTTTTTTTTTTTTTTTTTTTTACAAAGGCATCACCACATTATCAAGGCCCAGAGGCCACTCAAGGATAAGGGTTAAAGAGTGTACAGTAGAAGTTGGTCAATATAGTAATCATTAGTAATGAAAATTTGGTAAATTTAATAACTTATATGGAACGGCTCATCAAGAACTTATTTACTTTAGACTTGAACAAAACCATATTGTAGTCAGCCGGAAAGCAGGAAAACGGAAGACAATTCCACAGGCGTGCAGTTCTAAGAAAGAAGCTTTGTTCATGGAATCTACGTTTAGGTTTAGGCACAGATAAAGAGTGGGGGAAATTATTGATAGTGTTTACAGCTAGACGAGTGTTTCTTGTGAAAGTTTGGCGAGGGGGGACCATAGATTGAAGCTCAGTTGAACACTTTCCATGAAAATAACGATACATCAGAGACAAACTCGCAACATCTCTTCTGTGAGATAGAGGTTGCAAGGAGGAGAAAAGGACATCTCCTACGAGGCTACGAAGTCTATTTTGAACTCTATCAAGGCAGGACAAGTTCTTTCTAGCAGCTCCTGCCCAGATGTGGCAACAGTATTCCATCCTTGGACGTACCTGGCTCTTATATAGATAGAGAATAGCATCAGCAGTGAGATATCTACTGGATCGATAGAAAGATCCCACCATTTTTCCAGCGGCCTTGGCAACAGATTTGATGTACGTGTTCCATTTAAGATCAGGAGTAATGGTCAAGCCCAGAAGCTTGTCAAAACTTGAGGCCTCCTGAAGACGAGAGCCATTCATTTCAATTGATGACAAATGTGGATTAGAATGTTGATGATGTAAAGAGAGAAGCTTGGTTTTAGATGCATTAAAAGTAACCAGCCACTCCTTTCCCCATTGTACTATGTGCTCAAGATCAGAGGAGAGAGAATTGGAGAGAACTTGCTCGTTTACTGTCTTAGATGTGGTACCATAAATGGTAGTGTCGTCAGCATAAATGTCTACAAATGATGTAAGGATATGATTTGGAAGATCATTAATGTAGATCAGGAAAAGAGTTGGGCCCAGGATGGATCCCTGAGGGACACCGGCATTAATATTGTGAGCTTCTGATTTTTGCCCCTCAACTACTACTCTTATGAATCTATCAGAAAGAAATGATTTAATAATTGAGAAGACTTTTCCAGCTATACCATAGCTAGCGATCTTATGAAGTAAACCTTTATGCCATACCCTATCAAAGGCTTTAGATATGTCAAGAGCAATTGCCCTAGAAAGATTGCCACCGTCGAGAGATTTGCTAATCCTATGCGATATAACTGTAAGGACATCTGCTGTAGATCTAGCAGAACGGAAACCATATTGAGTGTCACTAAGAAGGTTATTTTTGTTGAGATGTTTGATTACTTCTGTATTTAATACAGATTCTAGCAACTTACTCATGACGCACAGGAGACTTATTGGCCTGTACTGAGAGGGGGATGAGCGATCACCTGAATTCTTAAATACAGGGCATACTGATGAGATTTCCCAGGGAGATGGGAAACTATTCTCCTTAAGACAACGTTTAAACAGTTTTGTAAGTATGGGCGCTAGTTCAGGTTGAAGTTTTTTGAGTACTATAATTGGAATACCATCAGGGCCAGTTGCTTTACTGGAATCAAGGTTTTTGATTAGTTTGGCAACATCACGTACAGATATACGTATATCACATAGCGTGTTTTCTGATACAAGAGGAAATATTGGGGGTTGGCGGTCTTGGTCGCAAAGGGTAGAATTAGCTGCAAAGTTCTTGACAAAGAGTTTGGCTTTGTCTGATGCTGACGAGATTACCTCAGATCCATTGATAATAGTTGGGATGGAGCACACGCTTCTGTTCAGGATTCTGTTTGCTATTTGCCAAAACTGGTGGGAACCAAGCCGCTGCTCAGCTACTTTGGACTTAACAGATTGAGCATACAACTCTCTTGCGTTCCTTATTACTTTCTTACAATGGTTGCTGGCAGTCCTGAAAACGGCTTTAGTTTCCATACATCTATTACGTTTGAAGCAGTGGAAAAAGTGATTTCTGTGCGCAATGGCAGCAGCACATTCTGGAGAGAACCATGGCTGGCTGTTAGGTTTTTGCTGAAACTTTTTAGAGGGTATGAAATGGTCAATACCTACAATTAACCATTCAGTTAGGTCTAATACTATAGAGGACACATCCTTTTTAAACATGGAATGCAGAGGTAGATCAGATATAAATGTACGGAAGCTATCCCAGTCAGCCTTAGTGTATCGATATACTGTACGATGAAGAGGTACGTCTGGGGACTTATTACATTTCATTTTTATCTTAATTGATACAACAGAGTGGTCGGAAGATCCAAGAGGCGACAGAACAGAAACTGAACATAGTTCAGGGCAAGTTGTGAGAAAAAGGTCTAGTAGGCTCGCATACTGGCCGTCATTATCGGGCACACGGGTAGGTTCCTGAACAATCTGAGTGAGGTCATAGGCAATGGAGAAATCATGACAGAACCTCCCCTCATCATCGGTCTTGTTTGAGTGGGTCAACCATTCGACGTTGTGAACATTGAAGTCTCCACATACGTGAATGTTAGCTGAAGGATAAGTAGAAAGGACTTGGTCAATTTTCTCAGATATGCTTTGAAAGATAGTAACTCCGCTGTTGTGGGGGCGATGTATGTGTGTGTGTGTGTGTGCAAGTTATGAATTGCTATATAGCGTTGCGTCTCTAAAGTTAACAGTTTGATGATGATGTTTTTTTAGATTCTACTTAATATCATTAACTTATATATATATAATGATAGAGAAAACGATTATTTTAGTTTGAAAAAGTTTACTAATTAAAAAAAAAACAGACTTGTTTGATTGTCAGTAGTTTATTTGCAACAATTTATTATAACTTGTGAAACTAATTTAAAATATTTTTTTTATCTATATAGACAAATTTACATGGTCGCGACACTGAACATGCTAATGTTTCAAACAGGTCCTCGATCAATACCACGTCCTCGTCAGGTGATTTAAAAAAAAAGTTGGTCTTCCATAAAACATGTTAAAATTTAGGGGGAGAAGGAGGAGGTGTTATATGGCATCTAAACTCCAGCCATTGAAAGTGAAGGCAGAAAGACAAGGAGGGGGGAGGATAGGAGGAAAATCTGGATTCTGTCTTCACCTTTTTACCTTCTCTTCTTTTCTCTCCTCTTCTATTTCTGCCTTCACTTTCAATGTCTGGAGTTTAGATATTATATAACCCCTCCTCCTTCTCCCCCTAAATTTTAACATGTTTTATTTTTTAAACAGTTTCCTCATCTTACATTTAAGAGCCGAATTTCTTCAACGGGAGACAAACTTAGGACTTGTGCTTTTGACAAACCACCTGTCTGAAACATTAACATATCCAGTGCCGCTGCCGCGCCCATATAAATTTGTCTAAATCAACGAAAATATATCTTGCTCTTTTTACTGAGCACTCTTAATAACCTTGTTAAATTCACGAGTTTTCTCTCTTGAATACCTATAACTTTGTGCGTGTATATATATATATATATATATATATATATATATATATATATAACTACTTCATTTACTCACATAAAATTAATATACGAAAGTATAGATTTATGCGTAAACTTTAAGTATTTACTTCAAAAGTGCTCAATACGTAGGTAGAGCTAGTTAGTAATTTATAAAATATATATGGCGATTAAGCTACACTGAATATTCGGCGTTTCATCCACTATAGGATTCGTCAGGCTTAGGCGCATAAGCCTGACGAATCCTATAGTGGATGAAACGCCGAATATTCAGTGTAGCTTAATCGCCATATATATTTTATATATATATATATATATATATATATATATATATATATATATATATATATATATATATATATATATAATTTGAGGTTGCTATTTTCCAAAGGTAGGTTAACCAGTGAAATATAACAAGGTTTATACAAGAGTGGTCAATACAGAAGTAGAGCAAGTTACATTTTAGATTTGTCTTTACATAAGCAGTAGTTTTTTGCTACACAGTCATGAGCATGTTTCGGTCTACTAGTATTTACTGACTAGAGACCTTATCAGGAAACAACCCTTATTTTTGAAATTCATTGAACTAAGTATAAAGTAATGTTAAACATTGAACTAAGTATAAAGTAATGTTAAACTTTCTTTCCTTATTGAACAAATACTTTTCTTAAATCAAATAAATAGGTTAGCCGATAGTTTTGTAAATAAACAAAGCAACTTCCAGATACGAAACTAACATAGAATCGAAACAATTTAACTTAGTTGATTAGTCCGGATTAGAAAAAATGAATTTAAATTAAATAAAGAAATTTAATTTAAGAAATCAATGAATCGTAATAATAAAACATATTAAATGGACATAGGTAATTAGTGGTAACATTGTATGATATTTTGCTTGATTTTTTTTTTAATGGAGATACGAAAATAGGTAAATATATAAATCTTTAAAAAAATACTTTGCAAGGATGCGATATTGGTAAAATGCTTTCGCTTGTTTTCTTTTCCTTATAAGAGAAATGGTTTCCATAATGTTTTATTGTTAAAGTGTTTTTATTCAATAAGTCTGAAGAAAGTTGTTCTTGTAAAAAATTTTCAAACGACATAATGTGTGAATTTTGTCCGAAAAGTCTTGAAACAATTGTAACTAACGATAAAATACACTATTTGTTGCTATCAACCTATCCTTGAAGTCTTGGTTTTTGTTAAAATAGTATATATATATATATATATATATATATATATATATATATATATATATATATATATATATATTTGTTGCTATCAATCCATTTCTTGAAGTCTTGGTTTTGTTAAAACAATATATGAATGCTCAATTATGAAATATGATAATTTTGTAGCTTACAGTTTAAGTCATCTCTTTTTGGGTTAAAATTTATTGGTATATGAACGATTACTGAATTATATAAACTCAGTAAAATTCGGAATACTACAAATAAGACTATATATATATATATATATATATATATATATATATATATATATATATATATATATATATATGCGAAGCCCCTTGTCACCCCCTCGGGGGTCTGGGCATATGACTAGCAAAGACCATATGTGGGGGTAACCCCACATATCTGACCTTGGTCACTGAAGGGGCAACCCTTCATACCAACAGTTTCTAATCCAGCTCCCACTTCCCTCCTCTCGGGAGCTGGATCCCCTCTTTCCCTCCCCCTTCCCCCTATCTCCACATTAAAAAACGGCCTCCTGCCTAATTTGCTCAGTGGGGAAGCAAATAAATAAAAAGCCCTCTGTTTATAAATAAATAAACAAGTCGGGCACTGTAAAAGTGGTAGGCGAGTGTCGTTATAAATGGACATTTGATGACTATCAACTAGATAGTTGTAGGGATGGGTACTAGTCTAGCCACACTGATGAGCCGTAATACACTAAAACATTATGTGAATGACTATATTTTTATATCCTTCTTGTGTAGAGCACTGTAATAATTAACATTAAAGCAAAGCTGTCTGTTTGTTTGTAAATAAACAAGCAGATCAGGTACTGTAAAAGTGGTGGACGCATGTCTTAATAAATGGACATATGATGAAGCTCCTATCAACTATTGTAAGGTCAATCCTTGGCTAGGGATGGGTGCTAGTGCTAGCAGCACTGATGAGTTGTGATACGGTGAAACAGTACTGTATGTAGATTACGATATATATATATATATATATATATATGTATATATATATATATATATATATATATATATATATATATAGAGAGAGAGAGAGAGAGGTATTATTGGCCACATATGTGCATACATTTTTCTGTTGCAACGTTTTTAGAGAAGCAATGTCTTCAGGCCTACTCTTCTTTTAAAAACAAGATGAATCTGAAGACGTTGCTTCTCTTTTTTATCGCAGAAAGATGCGACACAAGGCCAGAAGGTGAGGAGAATCCAGCAAGCTAAAGAAGGCGTACTCTGGCCTCCTAAAAATAGGCTGGGTAGACTTGTCAGGATTCCTCGGTTGGAGCGCCTCAAGCAGTTAGCAATAAACTTATTCTATCTTAAACAGGAGAGGTAGGGCTTGAGAGAGTTGACCTAGGAGTGCCCGGGACGAATACTTCAGCATGACAGATAAGACTTCACCGAAATGGCCCGGTTTCTTCCAGAATTATATTGAACGTCGGATCTGCAACTAGATTGTATACAGATTAAGAACGGCAAATGGCTGTTGTTCCACTTTGTCATAACTCTATATACAATAACTGGGAGAGTCCATCTATTACGGAAATAGGGTGAAGCAACATTATACCAGAAAAGTATTATACCATATCAGCAGATCAAATAGTTTAAGTTGAATTTTTTATTATTATTATTATTATTATTATTATTGACTCAAGACATATCAAGGCCAAAAGGCAGTCGAGGATAAGGATTAATGAGACTGAAATGTTTGTCATTTGAAGTAAAGATATGTATGGGAGCACTGACATAGATCAATCATTTCGAATAGAAGATATAAATTTCGTTTTGGTTTTGCTTTGAAATACTTTCTTAGAAATCTTACAGAAAAGAAATCATTAAATAATAATAATAATAATAATAATAATAATAACAAAAATAATAATAATAATAATAACAAAAATAGAAAATCGTTATCCAATTGAATATGCTCATAATATTCTTAATACTGACCCAACAATTGTATGCTCAATGAATGTAGTTTAAAATTCATAATCTCTTCAAAAAAGTAAAAAAAAAAAATTTTTTTTTAAAAGTAACAAACATAAGAAATATTTCTACATTTAAATCTTTACATCATTTTTATTTTTGAAATGTTTAATTTTTTTTTTCCACTCTCAGAAAGCATTCAAGCAATTTTTGCAAATGTGCAGACATTTATTGATTTCATGTTTGGAGTCTCAGCTCGTTTCTTTTGAAGAATTTGTCTGCCATTGCTATGATGCCTGCTCTCTTTACATTCACAAATTGTTTGTTTTCAACTCGAGCGCAGTTTTAACTCAATTTCCGATGATTTCCTCCATTTTGTAGGACACACACACACACACACACACACACACACACACACACGTATATATATATATATATATATATATATATATATATATATATATATATATATATATATACAGGGTGTCCGTAAAGTTACTATACAGTCTTATTGTTTTATTGTATTATATTTGTATTAATAGTTAATATTGATCGTGACTTGTGCACCAAAGTTTGTCAGAGTGTGGTGTCACGTTGTCGAGGATGTATTGGAGCTGAAGGCCTCCAATTTGAATATTTGTCATAGAAATTGTTTGTCTTGATTGTTACAGTCTTTTCGGATTTAACACGTGTATTTTCTGAGATTTTTATAAACATAAAGGTGTTATTTCTTTTTATTTCTTTTGTTACAAATAAATATTTTAATACAATATCTTACTGTACTGTTAATATATTACAGGGTGTCTGTATAGTAACTTGTAAGACTGTATAGTAACTTTACGGACACCCTATATATATATATATATATATATATATATATATATATATATATATATATTCGTTCTTCTTTTTCTTTATTATGATTTTTTTTTTATTTACACAGTGATCACCACTTATCAAGGCCCGGAAGCCACTCAGGGATAAGGGTTATTGCAAATACATTACGTTAGTGTGGAGATTTGATGAAGTGTTTACTTAAGGGGGCGGTTCGTTAGGAATTTGTTAACATTGGAATTGAAGACATCCAAGTTGTAGTCCGGAGGGAAGCAGGCAGACGGAACAGAGTTCCACAGGCGTGCAGTTCTAAGAAAGAAGCTTTGTTCATGGAATCCGCGTTTTGATTTAGGCACAGATATAGAGTGGGGGAAATTTTTCACAGTGGATTCAGCTAGATGGGTGTTTTTCGTGAAAGATTGGCGAGGGGGGACCAGAGATTGGAGTTCAGACGCGCACCTGCCATGGAAATAACGATAAAACAAGGATAGGCTCGCAACGTCTCTTCTGTGGGAGAGAGGTTGCAGGGTAGAGAAAAGGGCATCCCCCACTAAGCCACGAAGTCTATTTTGTACTCTGTCAAGGCATTATAGGCTGTTTTTGGCCGCTCCTGCCCAGATATGGCAACAGTATTCCATCCTTGGACGTACTTGGCTTTTATATAGATAGAGAATTGCATCAGTAGTGAGATATCTTCTGGAGCGGTAGAAGGATCCCACCATCTTTCCAGCGACCTTGGCAACAGACTTGATGTACGTGTTCCATTTCAGATCAGGAGTAAAGGTCAAACCCAGAAGCTTGTCAAAACACGGGGCCTCACCCAGACGAGAGCCATCCATCACAATTGATGCCAGATGGGGATCAGAGCGTTGATGATGTTAGGATAGGAGTTTGGTTTTGGATGCATTAAAGGTAACCAGCCACATCTTCCCCCACTGAACCACGCGCTCGAGATCAGAGGAGAGAGAATCAGAGAGAACTTTGTCATTTACAGCCTTTGATGTGTTGCCGTAGATGGTTGTGTCATCAGTATAGATGTCAACGAATGATTTAAGTATGTGTTTAGGGAGGTCATTGATGTAGATCAGGAAGAGAGTTGGGCCCAGGATTGACTCCTGAGGGACTCCAGCATTTATATTGCAGGCCTCCGATTTTTGTCCATCTACCACTACTCTTTTGAGCCTATCGGAGAGAAATGATTTAATGATTGAGAAAACATTTCCAGTTATACCGTAGCTGGAAATCTTGTGAAGTAGACCCTTATGCCATACCTTGTTGAAGGCCTTTGATATGTCAAGAGCAATTGCCCTAGAAAGGAAGCCTTTGTCAAGAGATTCACTAATCCTGTGGGATATAACCGTCAGCACATCTGCGGTAGATCTTGCAGAGCGGAAACCATATTGTGTGTCACTAAGAAGGTTATTCCTGCTGAGGTGGTTGACTATTTCTCTATTTAATATGGATTCTAGCAACTTACTCATAACACACAGGAGACTTATTGGTCTGTACTGAGAGGGAGATGACTTATCACCTGAATTCTTAAATACAGGGCAAACTGATGAGGTCTTCCAGGGAGTCGGAAAGCACTTCTCCTTAAGGCAGCGCTTAAATAGT
>NC_136518.1:60571824-60606824 GCF_053919585.1 Euprymna scolopes
AATTAAATATAATATATATATAAATAAATTAGCCGGGCAGGTAGAAATTATACGTTACAGGTTTATTTTAATGAAATAAAATAAAATAGGTGAAAGCTTAAGTAAGTAACTTAAATAATAGAAAAAAACATTTTTAATAAGTAACACACAAATATAAGCACACGCATAAATATGTACAGCAAATGCACATACGTAAATGGGGGAAAAGCACATGCGTGATCACACATACATATATATATATATAAATATATATATATATATATATACATATATACACAAACATACATATACAAACACATATATATATATATGTACACATACACAGATACGTAAAAATACACGCATATATACATATATAAACATATATGCAAATACACATACATCCAGATGCAAACACTTACAAATACATATATATATGCATATACATATACATACATATATATATATATAAATATAAATTAGCTGGGAGGGGGGGGAATTGAAAAATATTTTATAAATAATTTTTAAATTTTCAGGCGTTGTAGTTGAAGGAAAGAGAGAAAGAGAAAAATATAAATTAATGAATTATAAGTTACAAGTTTATTTTACTAATATAGAAATAGGTAAGAATATCAGTAAGTTAATCAAATAATAAAATTCATAAAATTATTAGGGAGATATTTATAATAAGTGAATAAAACACATACACACAGAAAAACACACACACAAATATACATGTAGAAGATACGTAACCAAATACAAATATATATAAACACATACATATACACACATGTAGAAGATACGCACAAACACAAATACATATATATACATACATATACACACACACATATATATATATACACACATATAAATACATACATACACACATATACATACATATACAAACACACACACATACACACGCACACACACACACATATATATATATATATATATATATATATATATATATATATATATATATATATATATATATATATATATGCACATATATATACATATATATATATATATATATAAATTAGCTGGGCAGGGAGAGATTGAAAAAATTAATTTTTTGTTTTTAATTTATTATTTATAGTTTTTTGAATTGTCGGGCGTTAAGTTGAAAGAAAGAAATGAGAAATAGAAGGGTAAATAGGTGAATTATACGTTATAGGTTTATTTAATAAAGTAAAAAACTAAGGATATCAGTAAGTTAATTAAATAATAAAAATTAATATAATTATTAATAAAATGTAGATAGTAAGTAGATAACAAAAACACACCAATACATACACATGAGTACACATGTAAAAAAATACACACATCAATGGGGGAGGAGCATGTGCTTGAGTATATGTACAAACACAAATACGAAAAATATGTAAATAAGCTTCGTGTTAAAAAATATGATAATTATTATTGAAAGAATTAGTAAGAGGTAAATATAAGAGAAAAGCGTATTATATATGTTATATGTAGATGGTAAATTAAATAATTAATTAAAATAGAGGGTAAGTAAATGATTAGTTGTTAACAAGTAGATAATAGACCGAGAGGCAAGTCGAAGGATACCAATTGTGATAAGTACGTAATTGAAATAATAGAAATCGAGACCTAATTATGGAAATAGCCAATAAGAGACTATGGGGCGAGACCCTTTAAATAATGACATAAGGAGTGATTAAGGCAAAGGGGGGGTACAAAAATGAGTTTGGTAAAGAGAGATGTAGCTAAAAAATGGTGGGATAAATAGGTGGGGGTTCTGTGGAGGGGTTCTTTTAAAATGAATGGGGGACTATATAGTTTAGGTTGTAAATAGGGTGTGTGTAATTCGTTAGTGTTAGATTTTAGGGGTGGGTTATAGTTATTATTAGAAGGGTGAGAAGTTGCTTAAGAGGTGGGATTTATAATGTTTACAATTAAGTGAGGTTTCAGTTTTTTTATTTAGAAGTTTATCTCTATCTCTAAAATTAGTAATCAGTAATTTTTCAGTTAAGCATAAATAACATGGGGAGTTTAGTGATTTACAGGTACTAGCTCTATTAAGAATTTCCCAGCTAATAATTGGGGTGAGGTTGTTTCGGGTAAGTAGTAGATAGTGGTTAGTTAATGAAGTACTATTTGGGTGGTTGGGGTTATTTAGGGAGCATTTATGCACTCTAAATCTGTCTTTGAACGTGGTGCTTGAGAGGCCAATGTAAATTTTTTTGTTTTGTGGGTCTTCAGCAGGGGCAATAGTTGCTTTGTAAACCACATTTGTTGAGAGACAATTTTGCTGGAGCGGGCATTGGGGTTTGTTAAGGCAGTTACAGTTATTTTGACCATTGTTATTATAGTTGTGGTTATTTAGTATTTTATTGTTGTGTTTTTTAATTTTATTTTCTAGATTATTTGTGCAACTGTAGCTAAGCTTAATAGTGTTCTTATTAAAAATTTTATGTAGAATATTACTGGGGGGAAGTGGTGATTAAGAAGCTTGAAGAATTTTTTACCTAATTTAGTTTTTATCATATTATTATAGGGAGGGTTAAACCAGAGGACTTTGCGGGATCTGTTATTCCTATTTGTATTGTTGGGTTTATTAGGGTCCAAGTATGTAATATTAGGGTTGGAATATCCAGATTCCTTTAAAGCATTTTCAAAGAAGGGTTTGTGTAGGTTAAAAATGCTGGAGTTAGATGAGTTTGTGCTAAGCCTTTTTTCTATTGATTTAGGGATATGTTTAATAATGTGTTTGGGGTGGTTGGACATAGGGTGTATATATAGGGGGTATGTATTATTTTTAGTGTATGGTTCATAAGTATTATTAGGGAACCAAAAGAATACCTAACAAGAACAAGGCTGCATTTATTCAATTTGACATAGTTAATTACTACCCTTCTATTTCTAAACACCTTTTTGACACTGTCTTGGATTTTGCTTCTACCTTCTCCGATGTTCAACCATTTGAAACTGACATCATTCTGAAATGCCGTAAAACTGTCCTACTAAGCCAGGACTCTCAATGGACTAAAAAAGACCAACCTACCTCCTTCGACCTTGCGATGGGTGCTTTTGATGCAGCTGAGGCTACTGACTTAGTAGGCCTTTTCATCCTATATAATATCACAAAATTTATCCCCAACAACAACGTGGGACTTTACAGAGATGATGGCCTTATCATTGTTGAAAACGCAAGCGGCCCAAAGTGCGAAGGCATTAAAAAGAACATTATCAGGGAACTGAAGAATATGGATCTAAAGATTGAAGTAACTTCCAACTTAAAAACAGTAAATTTTCTAGATGTTACGTTTAACCTCCCTAATAATACTTATGAACCATACACTAAAAATAATACATACCCCCTATATATACACCCTATGTCCAACCACCCCAAACACATTATTAAACATATCCCTAAATCAATAGAAAAAAGGCTTAGCACAAACTCATCTAACTCCAGCATTTTTAACCTACACAAACCCTTCTTTGAAAATGCTTTAAAGGAATCTGGATATTCCAACCCTAATATTACATACTTGGACCCTAATAAACCCAACAATACAAATAGGAATAACAGATCCCGCAAAGTCCTCTGGTTTAACCCTCCCTATAATAATATGATAAAAACTAAATTAGGTAAAAAATTCTTCATGCTTCTTAATCACCACTTCCCCCCTAGTAATATTCTACATAAAATTTTTTATAAGAACACTATTAAGCTTAGCTACAGTTGCACAAATAATCTAGAAAATAAAATTAAAAAACACAACAATAAAATACTAAATAACCACAACTATAATAACAATGGTCAAAATAACTGTAACTGCCTTAACAAACCCCAATGCCCGCTCCAGCAAAATTGTCTCTCAACAAATGTGGTTTACAAAGCAACTATTGCCCCTGCTGAAGACCCACAAAACAAAAAATTTTACATTGGCCTCTCAAGCACCACGTTCAAAGACAGATTTAGAGTGCATAAATGCTCCCTAAATAACCCCAACCACCCAAATAGTACTTCATTAACTAACCACTATCTACTACTTACCCGAAACAACCTCACCCCAATTATTAGCTGGGAAATTCTTAATAGAGCTAGTACCTGTAAATCACTAAACTCCCCATGTTATTTATGCTTAACTGAAAAATTACTGATTACTAATTTTAGAGATAGAGATAAACTTCTAAATAAAAAAACTGAAACCTCACTTAATTGTAAACATTATAAATCCCACCTCTTAAGCAACTTCTCACCCTTCTAATAATAACTATAACCCACCCCTAAAATCTAACACTAACGAATTACACACACCCTATTTACAACCTAAACTATATAGTCCCCCATTCATTTTAAAAGAACCCCTCCACAGAACCCCCACCTATTTATCCCACCATTTTTTAGCTACATCTCTCTTTACCAAACTCATTTTTGTACCCCCCCTTTGCCTTAATCACTCCTTATGTCATTATTTAAAGGGTCTCGCCCCATAGTCTCTTATTGGCTATTTCCATAATTAGGTCTCGATTTCTATTATTTCAATTACGTACTTATCACAATTGGTATCCTTCGACTTGCCTCTCGGTCTATTATCTACTTGTTAACAACTAATCATTTACTTACCCTCTATTTTAATTAATTATTTAATTTACCATCTACATATAACATATATAATACGCTTTTCTCTTATATTTACCTCTTACTAATTCTTTCAATAATAATTATCATATTTTTTAACACGAAGCTTATTTACATATTTTTCGTATTTGTGTTTGTACATATACTCAAGCACATGCTCCTCCCCCATTGATGTGTGTATTTTTTACATGTGTACTCATGTGTATGTATTGGTGTGTTTTTGTTATCTACTTACTATCTACATTTTATTAATAATTATATTAATTTTTATTATTTAATTAACTTACTGATATCCTTAGTTTTTTTTACTTTATTAAATAAACCTATAACGTATAATTCACCTATTTACCCTTCTATTTCTCATTTCTTTCTTTCAACTTAACGCCCGACAATTCAAAAAACTATAAATAATAAATTAAAAACAAAAAATTAATTTTTTCAATCTCTCCCTGCCCAGCTAATTTATATATATATATATATATATATGTATATATATGTGCATATATATATATATATATATATATATATATATATATGTGTGTGTGTGTGTGCGTGTGTATGTGTGTGTGTTTGTATATGTATGTATATGTGTGTATGTATGTATTTATATGTGTGTATATATATATATGTGTGTGTGTATATGTATGTATATATATGTATTTGTGTTTGTGCGTATCTTCTACATGTGTGTATATGTATGTGTTTATATATATTTGTATTTGGTTACGTATCTTCTACATGTATATTTGTGTGTGTGTTTTTCTGTGTGTATGTGTTTTATTCACTTATTATAAATATCTCCCTAATAATTTTATGAATTTTATTATTTGATTAACTTACTGATATTCTTACCTATTTCTATATTAGTAAAATAAACTTGTAACTTATAATTCATTAATTTATATTTTTCTCTTTCTCTCTTTCCTTCAACTACAACGCCTGAAAATTTAAAAATTATTTATAAAATATTTTTCAATCCCCCCCCCTCCCAGCTAATTTATATTTATATATATATATATGTATGTATATGTATATGTATATATATATGTATTTGTAAGTGTTTGCATCTGGATGTATGTGTATTTGCATATATGTTTATATATGTATATATGCGTGTATTTTTACGTATCTGTGTATGTGTACATATATATATATGTGTTTGTATATGTATGTTTGTGTATATATGTATATATATATATATATATATATATATATTTATATATATATATATGTATGTGTGATCACGCATGTGCTTTTCCCCCATTTACGTATGTGCATTTGCTGTACATATTTATGCGTGTGCTTATATTTGTGTGTTACTTATTAAAAATGTTTTTTTCTATTATTTAAGTTACTTACTTAAGCTTTCACCTATTTTATTTTATTTCATTAAAATAAACCTGTAACGTATAATTTCTACCTGCCCGGCTAATTTATTTATATATATATTATATTTAATTATATATATCATTACACTATCAAAATAAACCTGTAAAGTATAATTAATTAACTTATTTTTCCTTTTCTTTTTCTTTCCATTTTATAAACAATAAATATCTTTCAATCTCTCCCCGCCCGGCTAAATTACTTTAAACCCCATTTTCAACCCGTTCCTTCACCTATTTTATTTTATTTTATTAAAATAAACCTGTAACGTATTATTTCTACCTGCCCGGCTAATTTATTTATTATATTTAATTATATATATCATTACACTATCAAAATAAACCTGTAAAGTATAATTCATTAACTTATTTTTCCTTTTCTTTTTCTTTCCATTTTATAAACAATAAATATCTTTCAATCTCTCCCCGCCCGGCTAAATTACTTTAAACCCCATTTTCAACCCGTTCCTTCACTAACATTAACTCTCCAACCTGTTGCCATGGTGATCCTTTAAATTAACTGTTACTTATGCCGTTATCAACAAAAGTAGCGTCTTTTAAGTTTAAACCGTTAAAAAACACGTATATAAGAATTTACACATAATTAATATTTAATTATAAACCCCTCTCTTTTTTTAATACACTCCTACTACTTTAAACTCCAACGTCCTCTCCCCACCACTCCCCCTTCTTTTCTAACTCCCCTTTATCTACGATCTTTCCATTTTTATTTGACTTTATAACTTAGTCCATCTATGAATTCTGATGATGCTAGTTGGATTTTTCCTCTCTTTGAGGATTTTCCTCTAGTTGAAACAATTTGTAAACTCATTCTGGACTCACAGTAATAAATTTCCTATATACTGCTCTGACTACACATTGAGCACTTTAGTCCGTTTTTTTTTTTCACCACTGGTAAATAAATATATATATATATATATATATATATATATATATTAAGATATCAAAATATATTATGGCAATTAAGCTACACGGAGGCGTTCATATTTTATACCCAATACTTGACAATCTGCTATGGGAATGAAACACAGAGTCCTTAGTGTACCTTAGTTGCTATAAATATATTTTCATATCTTACTACCTAGCTCTACTTCTTTATTGAGCACTGTTGAAGTAAATATTGTAAGTCCATGCAAAATATAATATATATTATTATATTCTGCGCATACATGAAACAAAAAAAGTTATATATGCATATTATCCCATATATATATATATATATATATATATATATATATATATATATATATATGTAAAAGAGATTTAGAAGGCTGTCACAATGCGAGGAATGAATTATAGTCGCTGTTGGTAAGAGGAGACGAGAACAAGTGGCGATTTACAAATCAATAAGTACATATATATATATATATTTTATTATTTTATTTTTTTTATATATTTATTCAGTTGTATGGTAAAATGTCTTACTTGTTTTCATGCGACGTATTCCATTATTAATTTCGGAAAAATTTTCCCTTTTCAAATGGTGTGCGTCCAGCATGCTTTGAATCGACCTGTTACGCACACCATTTGAAAAGGGAAAATTCTTCCGAAATTAATAATGGAATACGTCGCATGAAAACAAGTAAGACATTTTACCATACAACTGAATAAATATATATAAAAAATAAAATAAAATAATAAAAAATATATATATATGCTAGTATACGTTTTCTTGCTCTTGCAGAAAGCCACAAAACCGTAGGCGAAAAGTTTAGTTATGAAGGCTATTTTTTTCTATTTTTAATCATTTTATTATCATATATATATATATATATATATATATATATATATATATATATATATATATATATATATATATATTTCTATAATATAAAGCGGAATGTGTGTGTGTGTGTGTGTGTGTGTGTCTGGTCACGAATAGGCTCCTATATGGTTGATTATTTTAAAATACTGATTACATATAATGATAGAAGATGTATCGAGACACAGGAATGGGTACGTTTGATCCTGCAGAACAGTGGTTCATTAAAATTGTGGGGTCTGCATTCGCGCCTGGTCCACAAAGTATGGAAATAAACATTTAAAAATTAAAAAAAAAACGTTTACAAGTGTTTTTGATATAGATGTACATGAGAATACTTTGATAAGTACGTTTTAACTTAAATAGGGATGGTATAATAAAATTATGGGGTCTGCGTTCGCGTCTGGCCTCCATAGAATGGAAATAGGCACAAACTTTAATAAAGACTTTTCATATCTATCTGCGTAAGTATATTTTGATAATTATGTTTCAGTTTGAAGAAATATGGTAAAATAAAATTATGGTGTGTTCGTTCGCGCCTGGCCTCCATAGAATGGAAATATGTCACAAAGTTTAACAAGGTTTTTTAATATAGATCCACAGAATATTGTGATAAGTGTTTCAGTGTGAACAGGTATGGTATAATAAATTATGGTGTTTATCTATTTTATTTTTACTTTCATCATATTTTGCTTTGGTTTTGATGCCCCCAAATTCGAAGCTATCTCTTTACAACCCTTCTTTTTCATAACCTATCGTACTTTCATAAATCAGAGTCCATTTTCTGTAGGCTGTTTTTGAACCTAGTCAACGACGGGTACTTTTGCTAGTATATATATATATATATATATATATATATATATATATATATAACGGTTGTATCAATTGGTTTCCTAGCTGAAACTCATGTGATTATTAAAGAGTGTTCAATGCAGGACAGAGCTTGTATATTGTCTATTTATTGTACAAAAATTATTGGTTACATTTGGTCATGCACATATGTAAACAATAATGTTTGCATGATAAACAGACTATATATATATATATATATATATATATATATATATATATATATACAGCTTGACCCATTTAAATCAGAAAGCAGAAAGTGAATATATATATATATATATATATATATATATATATATATATATATATATATATATATATATATATATATATATAATCTTTATTGTTCTTTGATTTTCACTTTCTGATTTCAAAAGACTTAAATGGGTCAAGCTGTGTATAAGTAGTCATGTTCTAATTCTTGTTATCCATAATTGATAATAAAAAAAAAAGCTGCTGGCGGCAAATCTGTGGAGAGGCTTCAGGGAAGCAAGACTTTTCACTGCCTGAAGGAAATGCAGCTTTTATTTAATTTTTTTTTCGAATTTTCTTTTGAATTGAAACACATGCTAATCAGATGGAATAAAGAAAAGGCGTGGTATTTTAGGTTGATGATTATTCATCTTTTTTTGCATAAAGAAAATAACATTTTCAATATGGACTGAAAAGAACATGCTCTATTCACAACTAACTTGTGGAATAAATGTGTACACCACACACACTCACTCACACTATATATATATATATATATATATATATATATATATATATATATATATGTATATATATATGTGTGTGTGTGTGTATGTATGTATATATATGTATATGCCAAGATATATATGTGTGTGTATGTATGTATATATATGTATATGCCAAGATATATATGTGTGTGTATAAATATGTGTATATGCATGTATATATATAAATATGTATATATGCATATATATATAAATATGTATATATGCATATATATAAATATGTATATATACATATATATATATATAAATATATATATATATATGCATATATATAAATATGTATATATATGCATATATATAAATATGTATATATATGCATATATATATAAATATGTATATATGCATATATATATATAAATATGTATATGTGTATATATATAAATATGTATATATGCATATGTATAAATATGTATGTATATATATATAAATATGTATATATATATATGTATATATATATGTATACATATATTTGTATATATAGGTGTATAGGTATATAAATATATATATAGATCTATATATATAAATATGTATTTTTATATGTATATATATAGATGTATATATATGTATATGCGTATATATATATATAGATGTATATATATGTATATGCGTATATATATATATATATATATATATATATATATATATATATATATATATATATAAAATACCCCCAAAAACTTAGCTCTATTTAGTTATAAATTTATTTTAACCTAAATAGGCTTCCTCTATGTTATATTTTACATGAGTTTGTATGTTTGTGTGTGTGCCTACGCATTGTTACAATTGTGTTTTAAGTTGGAACTTACACTGTTTTGGAGTTTCATGGTGAAAGGCAACATTCGAAATACAATTACGAATTACATAGGAGTTCTACCCAATCATGGCTTCTGGAACGAGAGCATGCCTCTGTTCTAAAGTCCGTGCAGGTTTCTGAGTTGGGCAGCAAGATTCTAAAGTTTGACAAGATACATCTGACTAAGGTCGGAGGTTACATCGACCGATACGTTGAGAAAATAAGAGTCAAGATGAGAATAGTAGTCCGGAGAATCCAAATAATACAACCAATCAATTATCAGAAACGTAAATAATTATCAGAAACGTAAATAATTCTAATTTCATTGGATTCGTTTTTTTTTTTTTTTTTTTTAAATATAAAGCAATCGATCTGTTTACTAAATAATCAATACACAGTTTGAGAAAAGCGTGTCTACAAGAAATTGCATATGCTAAATAATGGCGTAGTGACATTGGATGGTGTATGCGACTTATCGGTATTTTGGAGTTGTAATAGTGTATAAAAAATTTTATTAACTGGTTCGAGTTTTGTTTTTCTTGATCTGACAGGAAATGACTGACTACGGAATCTGAAATCCCGACTCCCATCGATTCCTGTTTATGCAATCCAAACATTTGCCACAACCCATACAATAAAGATAAGTCTATGGTCGCTTGAATGCTACAAAAAGTCTGGCGATTCGTGTTCCTTCACCAGAGCTTCTGATTGGCTTGGGCGGGTGGATGCAATCACTTTCGTGGTATGCGTTTCTATTTACATCAAAGGAAAGTAGTACATTATACAACTGGAATATGTCATTGTTGCACGTTTATACTTTTATACACAAGTGTCTGTTATCTTTCTTTTAAGCCCAACATAAACATATGCAGTCAATCCCTACTGCTGAAGTTATATAGTTTTCTACTTTAATCAAACCCAAACTAGGCATATTGCCACTGATGCTTAATAGGCTACTATGATAGGATCCTGATTTATACTGGGTTGAGAGTTGAGGAGTAAGATGTTTGGTCACATTACATTTAAATTCCTGTATGATGTTACTATTAGGTAAACAGCGAGCAGGAAGGATATTTCAAAGGCAAGTAATCCAAGGAAAAAAACTATCCAAGTAAAAAATCGTCTAGGGCCCTTTAAGGTGAAGGGGTGGAATTTTGTTGCTAATCGGATGAACTGCGGACATTTTCATTCACGGAAGTACAAGTAGAGTGAGTTCATCTGAGAACATTTCCTGGGAGTACTTGTAAAATTGGCACAAGGATGCTACATTGTAGGGATGCGGCGGAGGCTGGAGCTTTGCAGATAATTACGAGGAAATGGCACTTTGAGGGTCGTCATAACCGACCAATGAAGGGTTAAAACTTGTTTCAACTCATACCTCTTTAAGTTTCACCCTCACCTGTCAGCCATGTAAGTTGATCAATATTTCATCGCCTATACTTATGTTCAAACATATGTCAACACTGATTTTTTTTTTTTTACAAACATGATACAAGAATAAACGCGAGAAAAAGACAATTTACGCGAGAAAGAAAGAGAGGTGGCATCTTGTTGTTGCATTAAAAAAAAACACCAAATCACATCTGTTCCATTTTCTCACACGAATTCTGCTACGATGAGAATCTAACAATTTCATTTCTTTTTTGTAATTAGAAATGAAACCGTTTTATTTTAACATTTATCCACTTTTGCAGGAGAGGCTCCGTCTGTATGTTTTTCTATCAGACTTAAGTTTGAAATAGCTTTTTTTGTTGTCTGTTATGCTTAAGTTTGAAATATAGTCTTCTTTGGTCTGCCAGGAGTAAGTTTGAAATTACATTTTCATTTGATGCTTCATGCTTAAGTATTTAGTATTTTCTTTTGTCTGTCAGGTTTAAGTTTATAATAGTATTTTCTTTTGTCTGTCACACTTAAGTTTAAAATAGAATTTTATTGGTCTGCCATGCTTAAGTTTGGAATAGCATTCGCTTTGGTTTCTTATGCATAAGTTTAAAATAGCAGTATCTTATGCTTAAGTTTAAAATAGCAGTATCTTTTGTATGTCATGCATAAGTTTGAAATAGCAATTTTTTTATGGAAATCGCTCCAGACAAGGCATGAAACCACTGAATGTAAGTAGCTAAAAAAATACTACTTCAAGGTTCAAAACTTTGACAACAATAAGTGTGAGATGGAATAGACCCAAAAAACAACAGTTCTTCCCTCTTTGTCTGATATAACGCCTCTGGATACAATGTCAGTTATGCTTAAGTTTGAAACAGTATTTTCTTTCGGTCTGTTATTCTAAAGTTTGAAATAGCATTTTCTTTTGGTCTTTCAGGCTTAAGTTTAAAATGGCATTTTTGGGGGTCTTTCATGCTTAAGTTTGAAATAGCATTTTTTGGTGCCTTTCATACTTAAGTTTGAAATAACATTTTCTTTTGGGCTTTCGTGCTTAAGTTTAGAATACATTTTTGAATGCACCAATGCATTTCCATACACCTGTCGGTTGATCTGTCACACTTATATTTGTCTGGCTTATCTTAAATAGATGCAGCTGAAGAATTTTTATTGACAATTTGTTTGGACGACCAGAAATAAAGAGTTGGTAATAAGTGAGATTTCAACGTTTTTATGGCTTTGTGAATAGAATTATAACATTGTTGTAATCGCTACTATTATATAAAAGGAACTGTGTGTGTGTGTGTGTGTGTGTGTGTGTGTGTGTGTGTGTGTGTGTGTGTGTGAGTGAGTTCCCTATGGATTCGAAAACGGCTGGGCCGATTTTCATGAAATTTCGCTTGAAGGTACTTTATCTGCCTGGCAGTGCTCTTAGATATGTTTTGTCTCAGAATGTCCTTGATAAGCCTCGATAGTCAAAATAATCTGATGAAAGAGGGAACAGGCGATTTTAACCAAAGTTAACACCTTACACAGCCTAACATCACAAGTGTATTTGAGAAGTTTTATTACAGCACAAGTCGAAAGGCCCGACATATAAAATCAACAGTATGTTCTTTGATATGACAGGTGCGCGTTCGAAATGAATGTTTCTTTTTAAAGCACAATTGCACCATGGCACATGATTTTTTTCATTTTAAACTTAAATTCAAGCCATTATAACCGCACAAGCAGTCAGGCCAGGCGTATAAAATCAACAGTAGGTTCTTTAATTTGTCAGGGGCGTGTTCAAAATGAATGATTCTATTTAGAGCACAATTGAAGCATGATACTTGACTTTTGCCTTAATTGACTTTAATTCAATCCTTCAATCATATATATATATATATATATATATATATATATATATATATATATATATATATAATGATTTTATAAAATCATTAGTAGGTTTTCTACAGTGCAATGTAGACTACAATGTGTGTGGAATAAATCATTGTGAAGCTTCCTACTGTTTTATTTTATTTCAATCGAAGTTCTCAGAAATCAAGGGGCCCCACTACCTGAGGCTAACACTTGAACTCAAAATGAGATACATAGATATTCGAATGTTCCATTAAAGTTCTTTATCTCTCAAACACTGAGTTTTTATGAGGTTGAGAACATAATTTTCCTCTCCCCAATTAACCATTTTTATACGTTGTAGTATATCTTTCATTTTGGCCTCTTGGTCTTACTGGATTCCAGGACAAGAATTTATCTAGTCTGGTGGAGTATCCAGCTTCGTGCTATTACTTGAGGTAGCATCACTTGGAGAAGGTGCACCGTTCCTTGTAAAAGCTAATGTGGGTTAGCCATAGTGAGGAGATCTTATTTGAGCAGCGAATACTCTGTGATTTGGAATATTTGATCAGGGTTTACTTCTATGGAAAAAGTATCCTCATGCCAGGTTGTTCTGACAAACCCCTGTACAGAGAGACCTTAGCCACTCGAGGACAGTGTTTAGTAGGCATTTACCCACCAGTGTACCAAATAAAGCAGGTTATCAATCGATTTGATTGAAAAAAAATGAGCTATTTCACTGATTTCGATGACAATAAAAATTTGGGAGGATGAAACAGTAGTTGATCATCATTCAATCCCGAGCAACGTCGGGTCTCCTTCCTAGTAATATTATATAGTTTTAGTTTGTAAGAAGAAGTTGTGAAAACATTTTCATCTGTTTTTATTGTGTGTGACAGTTTATAAGTTCAACATTCTATACGTAGGACGTGTGTGTAGAAATAGGATTGCCTTTATTAAGTCAATGTGAGAGTATATGTGTAAACTTGTGGGTAAGTGAGATCAGTAAGCCGTGTGTATATGTTGTCGCTGTGTTTTCAGTATTGTGTGAATGTCTCTTTTGTATTATTCTTTCATCTATCATAATATAATGTACTTCAAATGCATCGCCAATGCATTTGAAATATAATTTGAATGTAATATAATTCTAATATAATTTATTGATATAATACAATTAATTAATAATAATTTTAATACAATGCTTACGTTTGAAATACATTTTTAAATGCATCGATGCATTTAAAATATAATTTTTATTCAATATAATTTTTATATAAATCCTTAATATAATAAAATTAATATAATTATAATTTTAATATAATTTATTAATATAATATAATTAATTTAATATAAATTTAATATAATTATAATAGTGATATAATTTTAATATAATACTTAAGTTTAAAAAAAAGTTTATAAATGCATCGATACATCTGAAATATAATTTTAATCTAATTTGTTAATGTAATATAATTAATTTTATATAATTTTAATATAATTATTATTTTAATGTGATTATACTTTTAATGTAATGCTTAAGTTTTCAATAAAATTTTAAATGCATCAATGCATTTTAAATATAATTTTTATTCAATATCATTTTGATTTTAATCCTTAATGCAATAAAATTAATATAATTATAATTTTCATATAATTTATTAATATAATTAATTAATATAATTTTAATATAACGCTTCTATGTTAAATAAAGTTTTTAAATGCATTGATGCATTTGAAATATAATTTTCATGTAATTTATTTATATAATATAATTAATTTAATATAATGTTAATATAATTTATTAATATAATATGATTAATTTAATATAATTTTAATATAATGCTTACATTTGAAATAAATGTTTAAATGCATTGATGCATTTGAAATATAATTTTCATATAATTTATTAATATAATATAATTAATCTTATATAATTTTAATATAAGTTATTAATATAATATAATTAATTTAATATAATTTTAATATAATGCTTACATTTGAAATAAAAGTTTAAATGCATTGATGCATTTGAAATATAATTTTCATGTAATTTATTTATATAATATAATTAATCTAATATAATTTTCATATAATTTATTAATATAATATAATTAATTTAATATAATTTTAATATAATGCTTACATTTGAAATAAAAGTTTAAATGCATTGATGCATTTGAAATTTAATTTTCATATAATTTATTAATATAATATAATTAATCTAATATAATTTTCATATAATTTATTAATATAATATAATTAATTTAATATAATTTTAATATAATGCTTACATTTGAAATAAATGTTTAAATGCATTGATGCATTTGAAATATAATTTTCATGTAATTTATTAATATAATATAATTATAATATTAATATAATTTTAATATAATGCTTAAGTTTTAAATAAATTTTTAAAATGCACCGATGCATTTCTGTACTTATGTCGGTTATTGCACTTGGATTCGATCTTCTCATTGATCTGAAGAATGCATCGATTTCGTCTAAGACATTTCCTTGATTTCTTGAAAACAAGATTGTCTTTGCAAATCCGGTGAATGTCGACAACTCGGTGTAAATAACATTTTGCTGATTATGTTTCGAACTTTGCATTCAGTTGGCACATGATCAAACAAAAGCTAAGAGGAAGTAAAACAATAGATGTTTTTTTTTGTTATGATTTCTAATTTTTTTGACTGTTTTAGTTTCAAATGTTTTTACTTTAAATTTTTTACAACAAAAATACTTGTCTTGTTATGAGTTTCAACCCTCGAGATACAAACAGAAAATAAATAAAAACAAACAATAAAATAAAGAAAAAAAAACAATTCTTTTGTCACAATGATTATAATGCAAGCTGTGTTAACAAATCACATATACAGACGGACATTTGTTCATTTTTAGATGTAGTTCATCATTTCTCTCTCTCTCTCTCTCTCTCGCTATATATATATATATATATATATATATATATATATATATATATATATATATATACATACATATATGCGTGTGTGTGTATACAGTGGGGAAAATAAGTGTTGGACACATCCTATTATTCTTTATTTAACACATTTTTTTATGCAGCGAATGACGCGAAAATTTAACAAGAAAGAGTTACTAATTTAACAATAACAAATAACTTTAGAAATTGGAACCTTTTAATGCATAGCAAAAATTATATAATAAAAACGAGATTAGCCGGAAAAAAGTATTGGACACATTGTTTTAAATTATATTTTATTATTATTTTTTATAAATAATGCTGGGAATTGTTATTTGCAATTTAATTTGCCAACACTATTATACGTTTTAGAAGTTTCTCGATTGTTGTAGACCATATTCTATGTCGTTGGAAAGTATTAGAACACGTTAGTCACCAGTAAGCCATCACGCGTGAAGATTCTCAGAATGAGTAAACGTAAAGAACTCTCTCAAGTCGTCCGTGATAAGATTATTGCCGAGCACAAGAATGGAATTGGTTATCGGCGTATATCTGCTCAATTCAAAATCCCTGTAAGCACCATAGGAAACCTTATTAGGAAATGGAAAGTGCATGACTCAACCATGAACCGTCCGCGCACCGGAGCTCCTCGCAAGATGTCGGATCGAGCAGTGAGAAAGATTGTACGAAAAGTTCAGCAGCAACTGAGAACCACACGAGGCGAACTTCAAAAAGATTTGGAAGAAGCAGGGATCGTAGTAACGAAACCAACGATTAGTAATGTACTCCGACGCAACGGTCTTAAATCGCGTACACCTCGAAAGACACCATTACTAAAACAAATGTCATGTTAATGCCCGTCTGGAGTTTGCAAGAGACCACTTATTGAAAACAGATGATTACTGGAAGAATGTGATCTGGTCCGATGAGAAGATAGTGGAACTTTTCGGCATTAACTCTGTACGTGGGTATGGAGAAAAGATGACACAGCACATGATCCCAAGAACACCCTCCCTCCTGTAAAGTTTGGTGGTGGAAATGTCATGCTCTGGGGATGCTTCTCTTCAAATGGTACTGAGCAACTTCATATTATAGATGGAAAGATGAATGCAGCCAAATATCGGGAAATTCTTGAAAATAATATCTTGCCTGCTTTCAATGCGTTAGGTATGCGACATGGATGGATCTTTCAACAAGATAATGATCCCAAACATTCTACTAAAATAACCGATTGGTTTGTACAGAACAAAATAGATGTTCTTAATTGGCCCAGTCAGTCCCCGGACTTAAATCCTATAGAAAATCTATGGAGAGAGCTCAATCATGGTCCACCAGCGAGATCCACGTAATATTCAGGATTTGAAGAAAGTATGTGTTGAAGAGTGGGCCAAAATCTCGCCTGAACGTTGTCACAAATTAGTTTCGTTGTATAGAAAACGTCTCGAAGCTGTAATAGGCAATAAGGGGTTTTCAACTAAATATTAGATGAAATTGTGTTAGTGTGTCCAATACTTTTTTTCCGGCTATTCTCATTTTTATTATAAAATTTTTGTTATGCATTAAAATATTCCAATTTCTAAAGTTATTTGTTATTGTTAAATTAGTAACTATTTCTTGTTAAATTTTCGCGTCATTCGCTGCATAAAAAAATGTGTTAAATAAAGAATAATGGGATGTGTCCAACACTTATTTTCCCCACTATATATATATATATATATATATATATATATATATATATATATATATATATATATATAAAGTTAAAGGTATTCAAGAAGGATAACTAATGAATTGAACAAGGTTATTAAGAGTGCTCAATAACAAGAGCAAGATATATTTTTCTTAATATAAAAAAATTTACGGGACATACTAAGGTTTCGGACAAATTGTCGGTCAAAGCCAGAAGTCCTCGTCAAGCGACTTAATTGTTGCTTTCCAAAGAAGAAACCAGTCTTCAACCTATATATATATATATATATATATATATATATATATATATATATATATATATATATATATATATATATATATATAATATTTATTAGAAAGTAAACAGTTACATATGGTCGCTGCAAACTGCCATCTGTTTCAGTCAATGAACCATCTTACGCTAGAAAAAATAAAAAAACACAAACGTTATAAGTTGCGAGCTCTCTAAAAAAGAAGAATACGAAATGGCGAAGTCATTTTTCAACCCTTTTGGAAAATCGCTCAAATATTATTACAACTTTTAACAATAGTTAGATATATAGACAATTTAAATTTGTAGTTAATTAGGGCGTATTTCACTAGAACAGTAGATTGATTTGATTAAACATCGAGTTTCCTTAAACCAATTTTTGCATGTCGAAAAAATTGGCTGTTGGCAAGTGAGAGAGAGAGAGAGAGAGAAAGAGAGAGAGAAAGAGAGAGAGAAAGAGAGAGAGAGACAGACAGACAGACAGAACAGAACAACTGTATTTAGCGGTAAGGAGTGTGTGTGTGTGTGTGTGTGTGTGTGTGTGTGTGTGTGTGTGTGTGTGTGTGTGTGTGTGTGAGGCGACTCTGGGCAACTGTCTGCTGTCCTCTCTTTTCCTCTATTTTTGTTTATGTTATCAGTGTCTAATAAAAGGCATCAACCGAAATTCCCGAATAGTAAATATTGAACATATTTAACTGTTCTTCTTTATGTTGCGTTACGCAATTCTAACTTTCTAACTCTGGAATGTAAATCTTTCTTTGTTTTCGGTGATAGTTACAATTTAGGTCGTTTTTTATAGTACACAAGAATGTATATATATATATATATATATATATATATTATATGTACTTATAGAAATGTATATATATATTTGTACGAATATATGTATATAGTAAAGTTTGAAAATAGGAAATATTGACATTACAAAATAGTGTTTCCGTAGTATACAGATTGTTCCAAATTATTGACCTTGGAACAAACTAGGGTCATCTTAGTAGGCATCCATTAATTAAGAAATATTATCATAATTATTTTCTGGTTTATTTCTAAGTGGGTATTAATACAAAAAAGTGAATCTATTTTGCTGAGTGTAGCCGTAAGCTAATTACATACTTAGAAGAATTAATGTAATTCTTCTGATTGAAACATTTATTTATGATTTCAGAAGTCATAATGCCTAATTTAGGCATTATGGTTTATTAAGATTATTCTTTTAGACGTCATTTCTTTTACTAGAAAAACTAGATGTGGAGGTAATGTAGATGTATAGATGTAACATCTCGTATGTATTTCTATATGCATTTCAACGACTCGGCGCAGTACATACAGCGCTTCGTCTTCCCAAATGGTTACCCATCTGGTACTAGCCAGGCTCATTGTTGCTTAACTTTAGTGATTTGACGAGAATCGGTGTGTCAACGTGATTGTGCCATATATATATAGGAAAAATCGGAATAGTTGAGGGTATCAGAATCGGTATCGGAATCTTTTAATTATCTTTTTGATTTGATTTTGTTTAAAGCTAAATCTTCCATTACTTGTAATAATGATAAAAAAATAAATATTTATTGATTTTAAGCCACCAGTGAAGCTAAAATATATAGGCCGTCCCACACAAATATAGTTTTACGTTTAGGAAAATATTTGCTCATTTAAAATGCGTGTTTTTACGGTTAATCAGAGAAAAAAACACAACTATATAGTTAAATATTTAGAGATTTATAAAGAATCGGAATCTCGGTAATAATATTGGAATATTCCCATCACTAAGTATATATATATATATATATATATATATATATATATATATATATATATATATATATATTATGTCAAGGATAAATATAAGTATTATCTTAAAATTTGAACCTATAAAGATAATAAAAAGAACTAGACATAAAAAAAAACAACAGATAATGAAAATAAAATTAAATAAATTATAATATTTACTGATCCATCCAATTCTAAGAAAGAATCATGAAATCCTTAATTCATGGATTTTCAAAGATAAGCTCTTTTTATTAGAGGATAAAAATTAATCAAAATGCGTCACTGGTTGGTATAAAATTGAAAATATATATTAAAATCATATATATATATATATATATATATATATATATATATATATATATATATATATGTGCTACAAATTCGTTTGCGTCCTTCTTATTGTTTATTTATTTCTTCTACTTCTTAAACGTTCCTGCTGCTATTTTCCTTTACTCGTTTCTTTTACTTCTAAGGGTACTTTTAAGGTCTGTGTGGTCTTACAACGTTCTTACATATGTGTTCTTCTTATATGGGTGTGTATGTGCGTGTGTGTGTTCTACCCTTACACCGTTTCTTGCCTAGAATAGTCTCGACGTGTATGTGCAAATATATAATGTGTACATACCTACTTGCCTTGTCCAGCAGATGATATCTCCTTGTCGCTGGGCTGCCATCTCACGGAGAGTGGTCACTGCTGCAGATGCATGATAACACAAGATGAATTTGAAGCTTCAATTCTTTTATTAAAGGCAAGACTATCATGCACCCTGGCTGCCGCGTAGAGACCCTAATCTCCTGTCTGTTCCATCTGCAGGCCAAACCGACTCTCCTATGTGTCCGCCAACTGGAGGCATACGACCACAATTCCCGCTACCCCTAATTTCTGGTGCACGTCACCCCTAATTTCCGGTACATTCTATCTAAGTTGACAAAAGGTGAATTGAGTTTCATGAGTGTCAAATCTAACCTTCTGTTACCCCACTAAACTCGCTGATGGGAATCGAAAATATACTTACATAACTTACTATTTCTCCAAACTGCCTAGATAGCATTTAAGCTGGGCCTCCCAATACTACATATGGACCTCTTTTTGCTAAAAATAAAAGGCATTTTCAATAAAATAATAAATTAAAAAAATCAATCAACCAATTAGCTAGTCAATCGATTAATTAATAAAACATTAATCTATGAAGACAAATGAATTAAAGTGTCAAATGCAGCATAAAAGGTTAGAATTGGACAAATCAAATGATTATTAACATTCAGAATAAGACAACACCGACATTCAACTTAGAAAGAGACGATTTTAAAAATGTTTTTAAATTTTTAAATTTTATTAAAAAAATTTTTTTTCATTAAATTTCTTTTTTAATTAATTTACTTTTACTTTTGATTTTTTTATGTTTTTTTTTTTGCTCTTCTCTCCTTTGTCTTTATCATATTACTCCCTCCCCCAACACACACACACTCACTTTTTTCCATTTCTAATCTGAACGTTTTTATTTTACTCTTATATTTCGTTCTCTCCTCTTCTGACGAGAAGCATTTAACTTCGAAATGCCATGACCTAAAAGGGTTTTTCTCCTGTCACTGTTTCTCCAACCCTTATTGACTTGATAATGTAGTAAAGTTCCTACGTATCGAGCTCTTCAGTGCGGCTAGATTAGATTAGCACCCACCTCGAGTCATGCTTATCTGTGTGGAAGAGAAGGAGATGTAGATATGCCAACATAATTACAGTAGAACCCCGGGATACAGCATTAAAATTAGTAACAAAGTATAGTATATAATACACATGTATATAATTAAATAATATTTTAAATAACACTCTAAAGCGGGGCAAATACCGTAACCAGGGGCCGTAAAACACCGTATTCCACGTCGTAACCTAAAAAAAAAGTATCCTAGGCCACCGTCTCCCGGGGTTCTACTGTAGTTGTTCACGATAACCATGAACTCAATTGCCGCAATGTTTCGTAACATCTGTACCTTCACTGCATCTAGATAAACCTTGTCCACATCTGGATTTTCATCCATCACTACTGTTTTACACTTCTTGCATATATGAACAGGTTATCCTCTCTCAACCTACAGTTGAACTATTTAACATGGATATCATACGAAAATTGGGTCAACTCGAAAACAAAAGCGCCAGAATAAAGAATTATGTCAGTGCGTTTAGTTGCTGACACCCACAGGCACCAGAGAGGAGAAGGGAAGAAAATGCAGTCATGTTTGAAGTTGTTGGAGTACGATATCTTGGAATAGGAAATAATAAACGTCTGTTTTTATTTTGTTTATTCTTCATACATAATTGAACTTTATGCTATTCTTTCGGATTATGGTTTTCATATTTCTGCATTAAATAATTTCAAAATGGTTGACTCATGAGAATTAGTCCGCCGATTCTGGAGATATAGTGAAAAAGCATACAAGCACTCGGATCACATTTGGATCTATGGATCACTGTGAAAAAGAGGAAGATGCTGTCATACTCTGCAAGTCAAACAGTTATCAGTTGTCATAAAGACAATCCTGCAAGGAATTATTCCGGGAGGAAGAATGATGGTGGTGGGGGTGGGGGAGGGTTAAGAAAACGGAGAACCTCTGAGAGTGGACAAGTCTGGCACTGAGTAACACGTTCAGAAACACAGAAAATCGTGAGATCTTTGGAAAACTGGTTGCCAGGTCATTTTTGGTACTGTCAGCCAGACAAAAGGACAGATGAGATAAGCGATTATTAAAAGCGTCGTTATGTAACTTTTGTCTGCAAACATTTTAAAAAGGTACTCCTGTCCAGGCAGGCCTGGACCCACACTCGTTGTATCGTCCGGGGCGGGGTAGATAACACCGGGTGTAGATGGATATACCGTAAAAGAAATCAAGCGAAACGAAGCAGTTTCGAAACGTATGTCAACTTCAATTTGGATTTCTTCCTGAAATCCTTGGAATTTCCGTTATTGTTAATCTGAGAACGAGAAAGGAACGTTTGATAGGAAGCCAAATATGATTGAGAGGCTAAGCCTATATGAACTATCTTTGATCTCCAAGATAAATAAACTATGTTGTAGTGGCTGAGGATGGTGTCGAGGTAGGGGATGTAGGTATTAATATAAATAGATAAGCATGAAGAATGACTTAAAATGCAGTCGGAAATCAATGTTGCTTTTCTTATGAATCCTCTTGTGAAAGTTTGACGTTCTTATAAATTTTGTGAAGTTAATCCAAAATGATCCATTGGCAGGAACAGCACTGAATTGATGGGTTGAGGGAGGGGAATAGAAGGGAGTGAGAGTAAGGAAGTAAGGGTTAAGGAAGCGAATGAAAAAACAAGACAAAGAGAAATATGAAGAAAGTGAATTTTAGTCATGGCGGAAAAGAAAAGGAAATAGAACAGGAAATCTAGCTGAAATGACATAGAGGAATAAGAATTGAATGATGGGAAATTCGGGAAGGGAATGGATAAGAATGAAAAATAAATTATGAAATTAATTGGTATTGTTTATATATATATATATATATATATATATATATATATATATACTAGCAGGGTGACTCGACATACCTGGGATTGAATGATGATTAGCGAATGCATTACACTCTCATCGAAATCGGTGAAATCGCCCACTTTTCAATCAAATTGATTGATTGCCTGCTATAGTTGGGGACTCATCGCGGTGCACATGGAAGAAGCTTCACGTGCTTCTCACAGTAACTTAGTTCACAATACATTGCAGTCTACACTGCACTGTAGAGAACCTACTGTTAATTAAGTTTCTGAATTTTTGAGATGAGGATTGATTATTCGTATTATTTGGCTTCATAAGACTACTGTTCTCATCTTGAGTGTCATTTTCACAACTTTTCGAACAGGTGATTTTGGCCAAAGTTATACAACCTAACATTACAAATGCTTTTGAGAAGTTTTATTATCACACAAGCAGAAAGGTCCTACGTATAAAATCAACAGTAGGTTCGTTGATATAACATGAGCGAGCTCGAAATGAATGTTTCTGTTTGGAGCACAACTGAAGCATGATACTTTATTTTTGTATTTTAAACTTTAATTCAAGCCATTATCATATAAAAAGTAATTTTATAAACTCAACAATAGGTTCTCAACAGTGCAATGTAGACTACAATGTATTGTGGACTAAGGCATTGCTCAGAGGCATGTGAAGCTTCTTCCCGGTGCATTGCAATAGGTCCCCAACTAAATCTGGCAATCAGTCAATTTGATTGAAAAATGGGCGATTTTAATGACTCTGATAACAAAAAAAAATATGGAAGTGTAAAACATTCTTTGGTCATCATTCAATACTGGGCAACGTCGGGTTTCCCTGCCTATATATATATATATATATATATATATATATATATATATATATATATATATATATATACTTTGTTATATTTTTTGGGGGGGGAAGGATTCCAGCAGAGTGCTCTACTATAAGGAAAAATTTTTAAAATAAGAGTGTATTATTTATATTTTTATTTCCAGAAAATTTAGATGAGATAAGTCATCGGTGCCGCCGGTTTCAAACGAGATTTGCACGAGATTTTATTATGCATCTATGTGATTCCAATTCCGGTTATAAAACAGATGAGTATCGGCTGAAGAGAGTTTGATATGGGTGTCTAAAACCGTTCCCTATTATCAGATTTGAAACCAATGGTACCGATGACTTATCTCATCTAAACTTTCTGTATATATATATATATATATATATATATATATATATATATATGTGTGTGTGTGTATGTATGTGTGTGTGTGTTAGGCGTGTAGTTATTTATACTCTTTTTTTATAAAGATAATTTTGTATACATATACTTGTGTGTGTGAAGAGCTAACCATTTAATTCTACCTTAATTGGGTGGGGGCCACTTTCAGTCAAATATTTCCCTAATTAAATGTAACGAAATAATGGCAAGCAAAATAAATTTCTTCCACTAATAGCTTCGGTTGCCAGGAGCAATGTTTCTTTTTTACGAGAAGACTGACTTATTTCTTTTAAGTTGGTGCTACATCAAGAGCCAGTCATTTATTCTTGGATACAACCAATAAACAGATTTCAATGATAATAATTGCAAAATGACGCCCTTGTAGCCATTTATATGTATCGCTTTGCTGCCATATCGTTCGAGTTTTTCAGGAATTTTAATGATTGTACTGTTTATTTTATTAGGATAATAATCTCTGATAATTCTGTGCCTTTTCGTACTAATACGAGGTGCCTTCAATAATTTTCCTGAATTTTTTCGTATAAGCATTTTATTGCTAGTTCACGCATGAAACTCTAGTCCTCTTCGAAGTAATCTCCTCCGGCTGCAATGCACTTGTTGTACCATCTTAACAACTTCTGGAAAGCCCCATGGAACTTCTTTTGTGTGAGTATATCAATGACCCTCATCACAGCCTCTTTCATCATCTTAATTGTCTCATAATGACAACTTCTAAGGTTTTCCTGGCGCTTAGAGAATAACCAAAAGTCACTAGTAGCAACGTCTGGACTATAGGGATCGTGAAGAACTGTCCTGATGCCTATCTTGGTAAAATATTTTGTGACAAGAATGGAGTTGTTGACTGGTGCATTGTCCTGGTGGAAATGCCACTGACTATTGTGTGTACGGTTCCCACACTGACATGAAACTTTGCAGTTATTGTCTCTATAGACGCACGACGATCCTTATCCATGAAATTCTGTATTTGGCTAATCAACTCTTGTATTCTAACTTTCTTACTCCTCCAATATCTCTTATCATCCCTCACAGACTCTCAACCTTCCTTGAATCTCTTATGCCACTCCAAAACTGATGCTTGATTCATGCAAGATAGTCCAAAAGCAGTCTGAAGCATTTTATATGTTTCTGTGGCATTTTTTTTTCAAAGTTTAAAACGGAATTTTATTGCATATCGTTCTTCTAAAGTGTCCTCCTCACTTCCAGATTACACTTTTGAAATTCATCAGCTGTGACAGTTTCTACCATGCTTATGCGCACTCTGCTACATCGATAGTCAATGACAGCATCCATTATCACATGGAAAAATTTTTAACTTAAATCATCTGAATTAAATGCTGACACACGATATCTGTATTTGTTGGGTTATAGAGGACACATTCATGTTCAGGCCCCTGTTTGTTATTCGCCAAAACTGGTGAGAACCAAGCCGCTGCTCATCTACTTTAAACTTAAACGTAATAAGCATACAGATCTCTCGCATTCTTTATTACTCTTTTACAGTGACTGTTAACAATCTTGAAGTTGGCTTTAGTTTCTAAACATCTATTTTGTTGAAAGCAATAGAAATCGTAGTTTCTATGCGATATGGCAGAGGCACATTCTAGAACGGTGTGCTATTAGGCTTTTGTAAGAATTTCTTGGAAGGTATAAAGTCTATACTAACAATTAACGATTCCGTCAGGTCAGATACTATAGAGGGCACGTTCTTTTTAAACATGGGGGAAAAAGTTGATTTATTTGGACTCCTGTTATTATCTTGGGTGTTATTCTCACAACACAATTTTTTACGGGACAGAATTTTCTACTGATTCTCTAGTTCAACAAGATGCATCTGAAGAAGGCCAAAGTGTTATATATGGGTTTCATTGAGAGAGTCTTAGGAAGAGATGCTTAGAAAGAGTCTTATTACAGTGAGGGATGTTGAAAGACTCTGAGAGAGAGAGATGTTGTAAGAGACTTGTTGTAGAAGAGACTTAGAGAGATATTGTTCATGTTAGGAGAGATTCTTATATATGAAAAGTTCATTCCTTAATTGTGTTGAATGGAAGAAGAAGAAAGCTCTTGGAGTGAAGGGATAGCGTTCAGACAGTTCCGACATGATGATGTTGAGACGTGTATGTAAAGACATATAACACAGATATATAATACAATTCCACTTTACCTTTTTGTAAGAATCATAAGACACAAGACGAGCTTTACAAAACACATAATGGTTTATTTCGTCACACGGCCGTATTTCCAGCACCAAGAATTCAAAGTCTCACATTTTTTATTGAAGTGACGTCTCGCTCCCTAGACGCCTGATTGTCTCTCTCCGAGTTTCTTCACTGACTGATTAACTCTAACTAAAGTTTTTTCTCTATTCCTAGAACTTTCTATTTTCCGTGACGTCATACACATGTTAAAACATGTGCCCTCCTTCACGTGTTCTGGACATACGTGTCCAAAACTTTTCCTATTTCTACAAAAGGAATTTTAACCTATATTCAATATGTAAAAAACATTATCTTATAAGCTGCATTCTTTCAATTTAAAATTTCCAAACAAACTTGATAGTTAACATTCTTTCCTTGAAATATTTATCTATATTCTAAACAAATGTTTGTTTTACATTTTTAAATTCTCACACGTAATCTATTTCTAAACTAAATTACGAGGTTCGAATTTGTCTATTGCTATTTCATTTTCATTTTAAACTAAATTATCCATTTTTATACTTACATGAACAGGGGACAGCCCTTATCATGTAACAAAAGGTTACAATAGTCAAGACAACTGTTTTAAGTGTTCATAACTTTTCTTTTATTCCTACGATTTCCTCTTTTTTTAACATGACATTAGGCGTATTTTCGTTGCTGTTATCAATACGTTTTGATTTGATTTGAATCACACTCAGTCTTATCTGTAGAGGAGAGCTAATTTAAGAAAAGGGAGGTAACTTATAACGTCTTATTACGACTATATTCTTCAGCACCACAGTATGTAACTTTTTTACTTTTGCGTTTATATTTCAATAGAAACTCAAACATTTTCTAACTTTTTTGGTAAGCAAGAGCATTCAGACTCTTTTCCATGGTTCAGCATTTTCTTCGGTCCGGCTCATGTCCATTGCTGTCAGCCAAGTAGAGAGGATCAAATAAAAATAACTGCATACGGTTGAGAAAGGTCATCCGTTTCATTGAATGTTAGCATTCGCTGTGCCATTTGACCAGTTTTCTATTCCTGTTTCAGCAAAGTTATTTTTGATACTCGAAATTTTACAAAGAAAACTGTTATTTGTGTAGGCAAAGTAAACAGTGTCCGGCATGCTGATTTGCATTCTGCAACAAATAATATGACAATGTTTTGCTTTGAAATAAAGAATTTGACGTTAAGGTAGATAATGAATATTAGGTTTTATGCTTGACAGATATACAAAACAAAATCAGTGTGAACGTATAAGTATAACACACACACATACACACATACACACATACACACACACTCCCCCTCTCTCTCTCTCTCTCTCTCTCTCTCCATGGCCTTCTCTGTCTTGAAAGACAATGGATAACCCTGTTATGAAGGATAGCTGCACATCTAATTATAAAGCAAGGGTTGCGCAATCCGCAACTATACATCTCATGAATCAGTACCGCTTGATTTCAGTGGCATGGGGAAGTCCAAAAACGACTGGAAACAATGCTGAGATAAGTGGAGAGTATTGCAAATATCAATGTTGGTGGATTTTTGAATACTGAAGAGTTGTCTTTCTTTAATCCTTATTTTCAAGTATGTAGGCGGCTTGAAGTTGCCTCCCTTTGTCTGTTAACTGATGACGTGTATCTTGAATTAGGTGGCTCTGAATTGTATGGAGGACAGGATGGTCCGCTTTATGTTATAGATGATCCCATCCTCCATGTTGTTTAATGAATGGTAGAGTGATTGAGAAGCAATGGTCGCATAAGGAAGGGATGAAACGGGTTTGTATTACTGTACACATAGATTCGAAAAAGTTGTCAAAAAACAAATATAGAACAAATAAATCTTATCAAAGGCAAGATAAGTTACTTTTCTACCTAACTGGATATAATTCACGTGTTTTTATTCAATGTAACATGTTTATTCAGCTCGAAAAACATGCAATGTTTACCGATGTATTGGAAAATTCAAAATGGCAGCCGACTGTCTCTCGGAGAGGGTACGTTTGGGAAAAGGTGTTATAAATAATAAACTAGACAAAATACTGTTAGAAAACAACCGAATACATGTCAACTTATGTCACGGTAACATATATTGAGCGAATTTCTAACAGTATTTTGTCTAGTTTATTATTTATAATACCTTTTCCCAAACGTACCCTCTCCGAGAGACAGTCGGCTGCCATTTTGAATTTTCCAATACATCGGTAAACATTGCATGTTTTTCGAGCTTAATAAACATGTTACACTGAATAAAAACACGTGAATTATATCCAGTTAGGTAGAAAAGTAACTTATCTTGCCTTTGATAAGATTTATTTGTTCTATATTTGTTTTTTGACAACTTTTTCGAATCTATGTGTACAGTAATACAAACCCGATGAAACATACCGATATACGATACAAAATATATGTAGATTTATTTACATAAAAATACATGAGAAGGAATAAAGATATATATAGTAAGAGTTCATTGAGAAGAGAGTAACGTTACTTGCGGTTATTATTTGATGATAGGCCGACGGGTTAGTCAGGAGAGCTGGTTGGCTGGGCATGCCAACCAGAGCACTTTATCTTCATATCTTGACTTGTTGAGAGTACAGTGAAAAGAGATAGAAATATACAGAACGGGAAGTGACGTATGACTTGCCCTCTGGTGGCCAGGCATGTGTCACCAGAGTTAAAGGGCGATAATCGAGTTTAGGTTAGGAGTACCGTTATGTGTCTGTGTGTCCGTTGGCTGGGGATTTCAATTCACACAATTGTCTCCTTTTTATTGACTGTTTTTATATAAAAGGCACGTAATGCACTGTATCTTTCTCTTTTTCGTGTATAGATGTAAAAAAAAAATAAAAATAAGCATATGCGTCTCTGTGTGTGCTGAGAAAATGTTAAGTGTTAATTGATTTCTGCATTTTGACAAATATGGGGTTTCACCGTTCGTAAGGGATCATAAACTCATAGACATAACATAATTTTTCCCTTTTCCGATTCAAAAATAATAAAGTCTCCCTAAACTAATTCCGCTTAATATGATTGGCTGAGCTCTGACCATTCCTATATTTCGGATTAACGGTATTTGCATGCTAAGTGAACGCTAATGTATCATTCAAATATGGTGTCGCAATGATACCTACATTTTCCCTTTAAGTAAATTGCTGCATTCATTTTCTTACATTCTATGGCATGTTTGCATTTCCTCTTTCTCTCCCTTCCTATTTCTCTCTGTATATATTCTTCCCAACTCTCTCTCTCTCTCTCTTTTCCTTTTTATATTTTTTTATGCCGAAGAAAAAAGCATTTCACAATGATGGCGCTGACAAAACAATAAACATTTATTTCCTCTTCTCTCGCTCGCTCACTTTGTACATTTGTTCCAGTAATTAATTATATTTTTTAAGACATAGTTACGATTTTTTTAAAATTATATTTTATTTAAACCTGTGCAATCTATTACGATTGTCGCCGAATTAAAAATGTCATCTAGTGGATTCTCAACACTGCACATACATTAACTTTTTTATTTTTTTATGGATGTGGGGTAAGGTCCATCTCCACAATTTTCTTTAGAATGACGACTTTTATATGGTTTCGAATATGCTGATTAAGGAAATCTCATTCAAATTTTGCAGAGACAAGTACTTATAGCGATATAAAGACCTGTATTATGCTCTGTAATTCACTGGCTGCCAGGCTTGCATGCATGTGCAATGAATAAATCTACTTCTCTCCTATGGATACTGCCAACCCATATTTTTTTTTTAGTGTTTGCAGGTAGGTATGCTGGCACCAATTATCACGGTTAAATTTGGGTAATTATTTTTCTAGCCCTCCAAAAAAAAAAGGGGTTGTCTACTCCGAAAACCGTTCTTTACATGGGGATGTTGCAGGTGTCTATTCCAAACGCCCTTGTTAAGATAGGGAGGTTGGTGGTGTATATTTCGAAACCGTTCTTAACATGGGAAGTTTGGGATGTCTATTCCAAACGCCATTCTAAACATGACAATACTCCAAGAAGTAAAAGGGGAAAAAGTCGTAATTGTTTTGTTTTACACGTTAAAAAAGACAACATAAAACTGGAATTTAATTGAATTGACTTTAATACTATTGGGGAAATAGTTGAAAAGAAGAGGAAGACTTGAACAACAAACAGAAACAGCTACCACTGATTTCGATTGCTCTAAACAGTTTATATACAGTGAGAATCCCTAATCTCTAAAACTTCTGTTTTTACTTTCCATTATTTTTCTAATGGACCATTTTTCATAATTTTATTAATTCATACTCATTTACACATTCCTTTAATTGCGTTTTTTAAATTCAAGCAGTACCTGCTTGTTATCGCCCCAAACTAGTACTAATCTCCAGTGAAAGCCAGATTATTTCATTTTGGCCTTGGTCGCTAGTGTCCGCAATTGTTCAGGGATGGCAGTGGCTACTAACCATAACTGTAGTTTACTTTTTTGCAAGGAGAGGGCAGGCTTCAACCGGGCAACGCCGGTTAACGGGTCCTGGTACTAATATATATATGCCGTTTTTTAAAGAAACAAACTACATACAGAAAAGGCTGGACAGAGTCCACAAAGGACGGTCACTTACTGCTCCCCTTTATTAAATTCGAAATCGACGGCACCAATGTTGTTCTGAGATTCAGTAATATATACATAAATAAATATTACGCTGTGATTTTTTCATTTTTCTTAATAATCAAGCAATGTTGAGGTTCTGTCCCATTGATCTTACAAAGGAAAGATACACAGACGTTCAAAATAGAGCTTTTATCTTTTCACCACCAACGTTCTGATTCCCACAATGAAAATGAAGAAGCAACTTGTTTCAACAAGCTTCTGGAACTGGCCTTCACTTCTGATCTGAAATGGGAGATTTACATCAGATCTGTTGCAAAGATTGCTGGGAAAATGGTTGGATAATAAAATTGCTTCAGAAGATATTTCACTCCTGATGCAATTCTCTAGCAGTAAAAGAACCAAATATATCCTAAGATAGAGTACTGTTGCCACATCTGAAGGAGAGCTGCTAAAACCACTTGTGCCCCCTCGACGTGTATATCCTGACAAACCGCATTGGCAGCAAAATCTCACCTCTTCACTGTTGAGGTCTCTAAATGCCAGAAAGCTTTCTATTTTAATAGTTTCTTACCTCGACTAGTTAGGCATTTGAATTTCCTTCCTGTTACCTGCTTCCCTGACTGTACTGATATGCAGAAGTTTAAATGTAGCGTAAACCAACAGACATGATCCCAAATAGTAGCCCCTTACATCCAAGTGGCGATATGCCTTGTTAGGGGTGGATGTGAGCAAAAAAAAAAAAAGTTTCAAAATCTAGTGGGTGAAAACCTTTTTTCCTCATTACTTCTTCTTTGAAAACGGCATAATCACGTTGACACATCAGTTCCCGTCATCACAGAAGTTAAGCAATGTTAAGCCTGGTCATTACTAAAATGAGTGACTAATTTTGGAATTCCAGGCGCTGTATGTAGGAGAAGGTCGAAAAATCTTAACGTCGTCATCTCCCCTAACAGGAATATACATGTGACTGCGGACTCCTTATGAATTTGATACTCCCATGGAACTTCCTCCTTCGGAGGAAGTCGGTTAAACACAAATAGGGTTAAGGCCGTTACACACACACACATTACTTCCTCTTTCTCACAGAAGAGACACTGCATCATTCAACTGACAATCTCCTCGAGTGGTTTTCAGCCTTGGTAAGCAGTGACTCATTTGTTAAAATAAAAACAAAAAAAAATCATGCATATCGACACTTAATCATAAAAGTATTGTATTACCAAGTAATGCATAACAGAAAGTTGGATTTAAAGATGGCATGCCAAGCCAATAACAATTCCATAGCAACAACCACTATGCCTTCATTTGAATATGCATACATTATTAACAACAAAGGAGAGGCGCTCGGCTCTGCTCGGTCGTAAAATACGCTTAAATATATTTTAATTTGTCCAGATTTCGTATATAGTATTGTAGAGTTGTGATTTCGTATATATTATTGTAGAGTTGTGATTTCGTATATAGTATTGTAGAGTTGTGATTTCGTATATATTATTGTAGAGTTGTGATTTCGTATATATTATTGTAGAGTTGTGATTTCGTATATATTATTGTAGAGTTGTGATTTCGTATATAGTATTGTAGAGTTGTGATTTCGTATATAGTATTGTAGAGTTGTGATTTCGTATATATTATTGTAGAGTTGTGATTTCGTATATATTATTGTAGAGTTGTGATTTCGTATATATTATTGTAGAGTTGTGATTTCGTATATATTATTGTAGAGTTGTGATTTCGTATATATTATTGTAGAGTTGTGATTTCGTATATAGTATTGTAGAGTTGTGATTTCGTATATATTATTGTAGAGTTGTGATTTCGTATATAGTATTGTAGAGTTGTGATTTCGTATATAGTATTGTAGAGTTGTGATTTCGTATGTAGTATTGTAGAGTTGTGATTTTGTATATAGTATTGTAGAGTTGTGATTTCGTATATAGTATTGTAGAGTTGTGATTTCGTATATAGTATTGTAGAGTTGTGATTTCGTATATATTATTGTAGAGTTGTGATTTCAAAAGTAAAAAAAAAAAAAAGTATTTGTGTTCCATCAGCTAAAATCGAAACCAAAAGCAAAACTGTAGGATTCAAAGCTGGTGACGTTACCACTGTACAAACGTGACACGCATATGAACTGATTTAAAATTAAAAGTAAACTAAGATGAATGTACAAAATGTATTACAATTTTTTTTCCATTTGACTCATTTTTTACTCCCCCCCCTTAAAAACTATTTAAACCGGCTAAAGACCCATAAAAGAACGGTCCATAAAAAATCCAATTATTTGAGGCCCCTAGCGCCAATCTGCAACTTTTAGTTCGGGAAGATATAGAATTTGAAAATATGGAGACAGACAGACAGACAGGCATATAGCCTTTTATATATTAGATTTTTCTATCTCGATTCAAAGCAGAAATTCGCTTTCAAAAAAGATTGGAATATTCTTAGTTCCTGATAAAATATTGGTTGCTGTAAGAATATTTTCTCATTCAAAAAATAAAAATACCAGAATTATTGATTCTCTTCCCACTCCTTATTTTAATATTTTAAAACTTTCATGTTTATTTTGCAATTTTTCATGAAACGTGTAAAAAAAAAAAAGTGTACGAATTGCAAATTTTCATAAAACTAACATTTTCTTTTTTATATAACAGTTTGATAATTGAATTTCTCACGCGTGTGAATTGATTAAAATTTCAATTCAACTAAAATCAATCGTTTTGATTTCGCTTCACCCTAATGAAAAGAAGAAATCATTCGATATAATAGGGTTTCTACGCTTCTGCTACCATCAATATAATAAACTAGCAGGGAAACCCGAAGTTGCTCGGGATTGAATGAGGATCAACGAATGCTCCGCAATCAGCAAAATTCGCCATTTTTCAATCAAATCGCTTGATTGCCTGCTCTAGTCGGGGACGCATCATGGTGTACCAGAAGGAAACTTCACATATCTGCATGCAATTACTAAGCCCACAATACATTGTAGTCTACATTGCACTGTAGAGAATTTAGAGTTGAGTTTATAAAACCATTTTTATATAGTATGAATTAAAGTTTAAAATATAAAAGTCAAATATCATGGTTCAATTGTGCCCTAAACAGAAACATTCATTATATATATATATATATATATATATATATATATATATATATATATATATATATATATATATATATATATATATATATTGTATTTAGACAGAATGCTTTCATTTAGACAGATATTGTTGAACAGCACGGAGTAATTCAGCTTAATCGTCTATTTTTGTAATTTCTCCATTTTTCGAGCGGTCGTTCAAATATCTCGGTCGAATTTGTGTAAGAAATATACATAAATATGTTTATGTGGAAATATGTTTTTTCAATTATTTATTCCAGGTGGTGACAATTTCTGTCCGTCGGGAGATTCGAACCCAGC
>NC_136518.1:60611824-60771824 GCF_053919585.1 Euprymna scolopes
TTTCGTTGTATCACAACTTATCAGTGGAGCTAGACCAGCACCTTTCCATATATATATATATATATATATATATATATATATATATATATATATATATATATATATATAGTCAGGAGTGTGGGTTCCGTTATAGAAACAGTGATTTAATTTGCATAAAATAAAATATGCATCAAGTGTACTTGAAAGCCAAATCACAACGCAATATTACGAAAATAAACAAACATTTTACTTGCTTTAAATTTATGATTTAAATATATTTTGGAGTCAAACTCCATCCTCAGTATCTTGTTTTCTTTCTTTTTCATCTTCTCCTTTCTTGCCATGTTTTTAATTTGGAGAAAGAAAAGTCAGTAATAAAGATCCCCGCGTTGTCTTTCAGCGATTGTATTTTTTAAATGTCGGGAACGGTGCGTTGGCAACGGGAGATTAACGTCAGGGTTAGGGTTCTGTTATAGAAACGTTGATTTAATTTGAATAAAATAAAATATGAACCAATTGCGCTTTAAAAGCCAAATTACAACGCAATTTCACGAAAATAAACAAATATTTTGTGAGTTAATCTTGCGTTGCCAACGCACTGTTTCCCGACTTTTGAAAATACAATCGCTGAGAGACAACGCGCGGATCTTTATTACTGACTTTTCTTTCTCTAACTTTACAACATAGCAAGAAAGAAGAAGAAAAAGAAAAGAAACAAAATACTGAGGATGGGGTTTGACTCCGAAATATATTTATGTTATATATATATTACAATATTTAAAGCAAGTAAAATATTTGTTTATTTTCGTAAAATTGCGTTGTAATTTGGCTTTCAAGCGCACTTGATGTGCATTTTATTTTAGTATATATATATATATATATATATATATATATATATATATATATATATATATATATATACTAGCAGGCTGCCCAGCCTTGTCTGGGGAATCTCATTCCCTACATGACGTCATACATGACATTATCTGCTATAACGTCATGTCACATGTATGGGGGTCATCTCTAACGTCATGTGTGCTGTTATATATACACAATGATATGACGTAATCCAAGGCGTCATTGTGAATAAACAAAATAGTAAAACAATTTTGTCATAAATTGACTGACTCAAAACCCAGATATCAATCCAACTGAGTCCAAGAAAAAAGTCTCCAATGAAATAGGTTCTACACTGTCGACTAGGCCACTACTCCTGTTCCATCGCCGCAGTGCCTGTTTTACAATTATTTTATTTAAGCTTAAATATAATGCAAACCAACATCTCACTCATCTTCTCTAAACGTCTAAGTGACAATATGCCTTGTTTGGGGGTGTACATGACTAAAAAAGGTGCCATTTGATCCGATTGGTTATATCGTCAGTGAAAAGAATTAAGTGAAAGTGTCTGGCATAGAAAGTGCTGAAGGACTAACAAAATCACACCTGAAGAATGTGACAAATTAGTAAAGCCATTTAGATATAAGAGACCTCCAGAGATCTTCCGAAACCATTTTTCAGAAAACAAGTTTCAACTCACTCTTGTCAGTAAATACTTGGTAGGTGGTGTTTGCTGTAATTGTTCTGGTTTCTCAGAAAAAAAAATGAAGTGAACCGACTTATTTATGCTAGAAACTACTGAAGGGCTAACAAAATCCCTTTTGAAGTACATGATAAACTAGTTACGTCATTTAGAAATAGATTTGCAAAGACTTATCGAAAACCACTTTTCAATACATGTCTAATAATCAGCACTTTGGGTTATCAGGCTTAAGTTCGAAATAGCTTTATCTTTGGTATGTTTTGTTTTAGCTTGAAATCGCATTTTTCTGTGAGATAGTCTCTCATCTCGGTTTTGCCCTTGGCAGAATGAAAGAAAACTCATCAGAAATCACAACAGGCTCACCTTTAAACTTCAACGTAAATTTTATTAAAGTAAAAAGGCTGGTAACACCCGGAAAGGGTAATAGTTCATAGTTTATCTTTGCGTAATGCTGGATACAATACTCTGCTGTCAAAGAAAAGCTGCAACAGGTCGATGCGGTAAGTGGTGCCTTCTATAGATGAATGCTGCTAGTCCGACAGTCCTCGTGGAGTTCACTGTGCATAACCGTCCGAATGGCGGACAAAGGATAAGTCAAAATGTAGACCTTATTTTCATCTCTGAGAGACATTATGAGTAATAATGAAAGTCAAAGTTCACAGAGCACAACAGTGTGTGATGAATATAGTATTTCCCCCAACATAACGGCATTGTTGTTTGCAAATGATAATAACATCTAAACCCACATTAGGGCATTAATGCGTCTCAATGAGACGAAGGGGTTTCGAGGCAGCAAGCTTCGAGTGAGGTTTTTGTACGTTTATTCCGACCTGTTGTCTCTGTGAAAACTACCAGGCTGAAAAGATAAATTTAGTGCCAAGAATAACCTCGGCAGTTAGTCAGAAAAAAACAATCCAATAGTTTCAAATAAAATCGTGGGAAGACAAACCGACCAATGAGGAGCCTGCTTATTTCTGCAGAAATTCTTACATTTCTTTGGTCTGCTAGGTTTTTTTTAAATAGCATTTACTTTGACCTGTCACGTTTCAGTGTGAAATAGCACTGTCTTTTGTCTGACATGCTTAAGTTTGGGAAAGCATTTTCTGTGATCGCTCTGCTTTAAGTTTGAAATAGCATTTACTTTGTTCTGTCTTGTTTCCGTTTGAAATAGCATTTTTAGATATACCCATGCCTTTCTATCGGTTTACCATTCTGTCGTTTGAAATCTCATTTTCATTATTAAAACAAAATGTTCACATTTAATGAATGCATGATATACAAGTTTCCTTCTTGTTGTTTAGGTACTTGTATGCATCTAAATTGTGGACGATATTAACTCACATACACGTACGCACACAGTATGTATTCCATGGGCATTTCATGTGTGTGTTTAAGTCGGACGAGCAAATCATATTGTGAACTACACAAATGTCTTCATAAATTTGAGATGATTATTTTTTTTGTTTTCGGAAAATTTTCATGCTATAATTCATTGGCAGAGTAAACTTTCAGCTTTATTTATCATGTCTGTGAATTCTTTTCTTCGTTTTATTTCCGTTTCATTGTGGCTCATTTATCACAAAAGTTAAAACAACTTTCGATGCATTATTGCAATTTTTAATCGAGCGCCTCTCCATGAAAGGTAAGAAAAAAAATGTTCGTTTTCTTTTTTTTTTTTTAAGTGCTAAATACTTGCTTCTTTAATTTTGCATTCTCAAAAGATATTGCTCACATTGGAATTAAGATGGATATCAAATGTTAGAGATTCATCTTTTAATTGATTATCTATGGAGACAGGTGATTCGAACAAATGTAAAATGTTACTGGTTTCTAGTGATTCCAATATTTTCCCCGATTCCAATTCTTTATAAATCTCTAAATATTTAACTATAAAATCCCTCCCCCATTTTCACCCCGAGCAAGGCACAGTATCACTTTGATGTAAGGGGCTACTATTGGGGGCATAAGTTGCAGGGATACTATGTAGGGAGTTGAGCAGCAAGATGTCTGTTCACATTACACTTGAACTTCTGCATGTTAGTACAGTTGGGAAAGCAGGAACCCGGAAGGGAGTTTCGGAGTCTAGCAGTTCTCGGGAAGAAACTATTAGAGTCAAAGACTTTTTTACATCTAGGGAAATCTATTGTGTAGGGGTGGGATTTTGCCGCTTGTCAGGTTTGTCTGAGGTACTTACGTTAAGGGGGTACAAGGCCTTGTAGTTTGCCAGAGCATCCACCATTAAATTACTTGTAGAACAGACAGAGGTATGCAACATTTCATTGACGGGACAGAGGTTGAAGCTTAGATGACAGTTCAGGACCTATCAGATTGAAGACTCTCTTTTGAACCCTGTCCACTAGTGAGAGACTAGTAGCAGATGCTTCAGTCCAAATGTGACAACAGTACTCCATACATGGGCGAATGGTTGCCTTGTAGAAGTACAGGATACTTTCAGGCATAAGTAACTTTCTAGCATGGTAGAGAGAGCCTAGCTTCCTCACAGCAACCCTGGCAATGCTCTCAATGTATTTGTTCCAACTCATGTTCCCTGTGAACATTAAGTTGAGGAGTTTGAAAGAAGTACTTTCAGGTAATGTATCTTTAGCCATAGCTATTAGTGGTTGAGAAGGTTTCTTGTAATTATTGAAGAAAACAAGCTTAGTTTTGGCAGCATTGAATGTGACCATCCATTTTTGTCCCCATTCCACTACAGATTAGAGGTCTTCCTCTAGTCTTTCTGCCATTTCCTAAGATATGTGTTCATTTGTTTTCCCCTCTTCATGCCTGTTATAGAGTGTGGTGTCATCAGCAAATATACCCATCTCAGAGACAATTTTATCAGTGAGGTCATTAATGAATATTAGGAATAATAAAGGTCAAAGAATAGACCGCTGAGGTATTCCCATATTTATATCATATTGTTTAGATGTATGACTGTCGAGGATAACATAGATTGTTCTCTTATTTAAGAAGGATTTAATTATGTTAAGTATTCGTCCAGTGATACCATATGATCAAATTTTCTTGAGAAGATCATTGTGCCATACTCTGTCAAAAGCCTTAGATATATCTATTGCTGTACCATCCCCTGCTTTGCCCAGTGTATAATATATACGTTCAGAGATTACAGTTAGGATATCTGCTGTAGAACGAGCTTGCTTAAATCCATATTGTTAGTCGGTCAGAAGTTTAGCAGCTGTAAACCGAAATTTAGAGCTTGATTAATTATCGACTCAAATATTTTAGCGAAAAGCGGAGAGAGGCTAATAGAGCGATAGTTTAATGGGTTCTTTTGCCAGAATTCTTGTAAACTGGTACCAGAGAAGCAATTTTCCAGCAGTCAAGAAAGCAAGATTCGTTAAGGCATTTGTTGTAAAGTTTGGAGAGGACTGGACCAATCTCAGTGGAGCATTTTTTTAATAGTACAGCCGGGATGAGATCGGATCTACATGCTTTTGACGTGTCAAGTTTGTTTTTATGATATCATGCACTTGAGAAGGGGAGATTTTCAGATCATCCAGTATGGTATCTTTCCACAAAAGAAAGTCAGGGAGGGAGTGGGTCCAATGTGGAGTTTGAGGCAAACCGACTTGCAAGCATGTTAGCCTTCTAGGTTGCCATGCAAACAACCGTATGATTTTTGGATAGTGGGGGGAATTGTTGATTACCAATTATTTACTACTCTGTTATAGATTTACCAGAAATCATGGGTTCCTAATTTCTATGCGTCGATGCGTTTCTGGTGGTTTTGGTATATTCTCTCTTAGCTATCGCTATTTCTTTCTTACATCTAGCTTCTATAAACTTTTGTCTGTTTGTACTGGATTTATGTCAGTTAAATCTGTAGTATGCATGCTGCCTTTGAGCAATGGCAGCTGCACAAGTAGAGATAAACCATTGGGGAGAGTGGAGTTTGCTATAGAATTTCCGCATGGGAAGATGTGTTTCAATTGCAGTTTTGAACCATTCAGTGATATCATTTGTGTAAGAGAAAAGATATATCCCCATGGGGCATCTCTGAAGAGTTCCCTGATTGCTTCCCAGTCAGCCTTCTTATAATACCTTGTCGTTTTGAGCAATGGCTCTTGAGTTTTGACTCAAGAATTAAGGTCGATTTCTACCATTATCACAGTGTGATCAGCATTCCCAAGTAGGCTATGGGAATTCGTTACACAATCATTGGGAACTGTGGTCAGAAATAGATTTAGAAGTGAGGCATGTTGATCTTGCTAATCTGAGGAACGTGTCGGAAACGTAACTGTCTGTGATAGGGAATGAGATATAGAGAAGCTATTTGCTATGTTACCAGCTGCATCTGTGTGGGTAGAGAATCCAAGCCAATTACTGTGGTGGACATTGAAATCACAAAATACATGTACTTGTGCGCTAGTATCAAGGGAGAGTCCAGTATCTATGCAATCAGTTGTTATTTTTTCTCGATTGCCCTAAAAACACATGGTAAATGTGGAAATATTTTCTCAAACGTAAAAACACACTAGTCGAGCGATGATCTATAGGTTTTAACTTTACTGGTAGTCTTTTTATTTTTTTACAAAGGAATCATCATGTACCAAGGCCCGGAGGCCACTTGAGGATAAGGGTTAATTAGTAGTGAAAAGTTGGTAGATTGGATTACTTAAGAGGATGGCTCATCAAGAATTTGTTTATGTTGGACTTGAAGACGACCATATTGTAGTCATGTTGTGTAGTCAGGGGGGGGTAATTTTGGAGGCACATAATACAGAAGAAGACGATGACATTTATATGCTGTTTACATCACGATGATGACTGTGATGATTCTTTTATTTCTCTATATATAAAATGAACTCATTTTTCCCCTCTGATTTTGACCTTAATAGGATTGAAAATCAAGACATTTCATGTAAATGTAATATGCACAAACTGCAGCACATTATCTGAGGTGTGTTATAGGCCTATTACCTCTACGCTTCCTCGATAATCGTGGATTCCTATATTTTTTCTGGTGAGAGTTCATGGCAAAAATCAGTTAGAATCAATGGAAGTTGTAAAATCTTTTCTCTCTAATAAATTCCTCCTACCCCCGCTTCCACTTACACTATTGCGGATCAGTTCACAGGGGACAGTACGAAGAAACACCTATTTGGGTTCGTAAAAAAAACTGGAATGGACTGGATTAAATGCCCCATTGGATTTAAGCGAATCGAAGGGTTATTTATGCCATTTTGTTTCACTTTTCGCTTTGTTTTTTTTGTTTTCGTTTTTCAGAACACGTCTTTCTTAAAGCTTAACGTTTCTTCGCTGTTTTTTTTGGGGGGGGGGTTGTCGATTTTGTACAGAAGTTAAACATCGTTTTCATTTTTATTTTTATATGTAAACAGGGTTACTTTTTTGCTTATTCTTTACTTTACCCCCCCCCTCCTTTAGCACCTCCAAACAACTGGGCAACGCCGGGTACCCCCGCTAGTTATATTATAATAGGGTGCTGAAAAATATGACGCAACAGTTCTTGTTAACACAGATAGAGAGGTGAAGAGTCATTATTATTGATGGTGGTGGTTGGGACACATTATACTTTGAGGGAGTTATGCAAAGTTTGTTTACAAGATGATAGATAAAACACATTTACCTTTCTGTTGTCATGAAGACACAAAGACAAACAGTTTACAAAATATAGATGGTGATTCTTTATTCATCCCAGCTGGTGATGATGATGGTCAGGGATTCAAGCCTTTACGATTACATTGTCTTATCTTCCCTGCTCCCACCTGCTCTCAATCTCGGACTCGACTCTCCTCTAAATCACTCTCTGACTGTCTGGCTCTGCCTCTGTCTAACTTCGAACCCTGTCTCAATATATTGGGAATCTCTTTTCTTTATGACGTCAAAGCATGCTCCACCATGTGAAATTTATTCACGTGGATTTTGGCCAACAAAGAAATTCCTGATTTGAATTGTTCAATATCTAACTTATTTGTTAATCATTATTTCTAAACTGCATTGTTCATATCTAACTCTGAGAAAAATAATATTTAGTTATTTCCAAGAACAATGGTAATCGTTCTACATTCCTAGGATTTCAACTTTTTAACTTTTCTGACTGGGTTCGATTCTAACCTTTTCCAAATATCATTTTCAAACTTATCTAGTTTGCTCTTTTACTTACTGGTGTCTGTCCCTTTTTATATAACAGTCAGTTGGAAAGCAAGAAAACAAAATAAATATTTATTACTTTATCATTACTATCAGCAGTGTAAGGTTTTCTTTTAAACAAAATCAAGTAAAAGATAATTTTAAAAAAAAATCGTTTTTGGCATCGAAAAATAGGCACACATTTTTCTGATTCCAATACCGATTCTGATACCCCAAAAGTTCCGATTTTTTCTGATTCCTAATTCCAATTCTGGTTAATCGTCCCAACACTACTGGTTTCTGTAAGTTGCTCTCTTCCTTCTCCATTCGTTTAGGTTGCTCTTTCTTTCTTACTTTATGACTAGAGTCATCGCTTATCAAGTACCAAAGGCCACTCGAGGATAAGAGTGTCAAGGTGGACGGTGAGACATCAGAGTGATGATCAGTAATGGTGGAAATTGGGCAGAAATTGTTTATTTAAGAGAACGACTCAACAAGAGTTTGTTTACATTAAATTTGAAAGCAACCATGTTATAGTTAGCTGGGAAGTAGCCCCACGATATTGTGTTCCACAGAAGGGTAGTTTTCAGAAAGAAACTTTGCCCATCGAATTTTTGTTTAGGTTTTTGGCATAGATAGAGAGTAAGGCATATTGCCGAGAATGTTTATAGTTAGGCGAGTGGCTGTTGCGAATGCTTCATGTATAGGTGTCAAACTCACCAGATTTCACTAATAAAAATGATTTCCACTTGTTTGAAACAACTGTTTTAGTGAACTAATATGAAAATTTGAATCAAAATAAAACAGACCACAACAATTCGAGTAAACAGATTGAATTCCACTAAGGCTGAAAAAAAAAAGAAGACAACAATATATATTATTTAATTGGAATTCATTATTGAGAATCGCCCTTTAATCGCCCTTCGGGACCCGTGGCGCAGTGGATAGAGACGTTGAATCTCTATGGTTCCAGGTGAGAATTGTCTGAAGATAGCGGTTTCAATCCTACCCAAAGCCAGGCAGAGGCTTACTTGGCCAAAACGTGGTGAAACGACAACACCTATGGATGACAGTAATTGCTGAGAATACATTAGAAGATTCGGAGTTCCTATTCCGTTACGGTTACCAGCTGACGAAGGTCAGAGGAATAGTTGGCTGAAACGTCGTGAAACAAGAACTAAGAAAGTTGAGGATAACAGTCTGCAATAAATGAATTCACATAGCACGACATTACATCCTGTCTCGGCTTTCTCCTAAGGCAGCTGAAAAGAATATTCAGCTCAGCAAATGACTGCTCACACAAGTTCTCACATTTACACACGCTGACAAAACAAGCATACACAATGCCACACTACGTATTACTCACACAGACATATTCATGCTGACAAACACATACACACGGACACACTTCTAATCCATGTGTTTTTTATACACTGACACATTCTTCACAACAAGAATATAAAGAATGCAATTTTTCCAGCAGAGCATTGAAACAATTTTTAAAGAACGGGGAAATTTGATTGCATTTAAGGTTGTTCAGGTTGATGCACATGCGCTCTGACCGTTTTATTTTTCTATTTTATTTTTTTAATTTTTTTATTTATTTATTTATTTTTTATTTATTTATTTATTTTTTAAATTTTTAATTTTTTTATTTTATTTTAAAATTTTTTTTAAATTTCTTTAATTTAAAAATTTTTTTTAATTTTATTTATTTATTTATTTTTTATTATGTTATTACTAAGGTTATGACAACAGCATATTCTTTTCATTGTTTTGACTCTCCAGTATATATCCGATACAGTTATACACAGTTAATCAACCGAGAACCATATCACTCTATATAAAAGCATATAAGATATCAACGGATACACACTCGAGAGTCATGACAGTGAAAAGAATATGCTGTTGTCATAGCCCTAGTTATGTATTACTTACTATGACTACTCGGTATACTTTTTTCAAACAACGGTCATGGCTCAAAAAGAAAACTAACTAAAGCTTTACTGAAACTATCTTTCTGGGGCTCATCCGCTTCCACAGCAGTTTTAGATCCATTTGGGTCAAGAGTTTCTTCAGTGGATAGTGCTTACTCTGATAGGTTATAATATCAGGGCAAGAAAAAAAATCAAGCAATAGTACCTGATTTATGTGGAAAACTGCTAGATGACTAACAAAATCACATTTCACGGTGATACATTAGTAAAACCATTTAGAAATAGAGGCCTCGAGAGCTCTTCTGAAAACATTTTTTCCAATAGCAGATTTGAAGCCAACATTAACTTTTTTAAATGAAAAATTATTGTTTCTACATTTTTGGGATGAGGATTGATCATTGGTATTATTTAGATTATTTTGATTACTGTTCTCATCTCAAGTGTTAGTCGCACAACATTTTGATTGATTATGTCCCTGGAAGGGTCACTAAGGAAGACACAGGCACGGAGATGAGTTAGAAAAGGTAAAATATATCGAAGCTAAAAAGAAAACAGCATATACAAAAAAGCAACCGTCGTAGTAAGTAACGCCAATATGACAGACTACGAAAGTACACTGACCACATGTAGAGTTGTAACTCTCAGTTAATTTATACAGTTTTGGTTGGCTGATTGTTTTTGTTTTACGGCATATCAACCCTTTTTCAGGTTATTTAATGCCGAATCCAAAGATTTTGAAGAAAATTTTTTTAATAGAATATATTTGTTGTTTTCAAGTCGGTTTCTATTTAACCCACAGTTGGGACCCTAACAGGCACTACCACTCCGGGTCAGAGTGGACCTGGGAGCAATGGCAATTAAAGGGTGGCTCCACACTCCCCAAAGCCCGCAAGCTGGGGTCTCACCACTGAATATAGTTTAAGGACCTATAAAGTTTGGAAGAGTTCATCTTTAGTGGATGGGTGAGTCCCCCACAATAGTAACCTCTGACCTTCTTCAGGTGCATCTTGTTAAGCTTGGGAATCTGTATGAAATTTCAAACAGAACACTTCATTTAATTTAAGAGGGGTAGCATGCTCTCATTGCTTCAGTCTTAAGTAATTCGCAATCGTATTCTTTGTATGGTCTGCACTGAGGAGTGAACCTTCAACCTCCAGCAGAGTGTCATTTTCAACCGAATTTTACCCAATACTTATATAAGTTATACCACCTAAGAACCCGCGGTATAGAAATATGTTCTGTTTTGCTAATCGTGTTTTAATCTTTTATTTTCAACCATTCATGCATTTTCAGCATATGAATGGATTTTTTAAAAAATCTATTTTCTTGTTTTGCCATTTTGTAGGCATTTTTTTTATTTGAGGTCACCACTTATGAAAGCCCGAAGGCCACTCGAGGATAAGGGTTAATGAATGTTAGGTGGTAGTGAAGTAATCGTTAATGATGTAAATTGGGTGGAATTGGTTATTGATGAGGACGATTTAACAGTCATTAGCCCTACTACCAACATCATCCCTTTGAAAATATTGCGACATAGTATTCCATAGTATACAACAAAATCACATTGACACACCGGCTTTCATAAAATCACTGTGATTATGTTGTATGTTATGGAATACTATGGCACAATATTTTCAAAGGTGATTTATAGAAAAATCTATGATTGAAAAATCCGTTTCAAAACGGAAGCAGTGGGGGGGGGCAATCCTTTTTCAAGATGAAAATTCATCACGCAATGATAAATATTGATTGATACGATTGACATAAAAATATCGATTTTTCTGATTTTTTCCCCCAGCAAAATCGTAATTTATTTTAATGTTTATTTTGCATATATATATATTTTTTTAATCTGTAGAAAATTGGTTTTCATTGGCTAATTTGTTTGAATAAAAAATTGAGAACCTTCTCCTCGCAAAAAGAAAATTGAAGATGAAAACTAGGGATGATGTTGATAATATGGCTAATGACTTACACCGACTCTTAACAATGCTGACAGTTGGTTGGTTGGTTGGTTGGTTAGTTGGTTGGAATAGTTTCAACTCAAAGCAGTCAATCCTAAACAAATCTGATGTATGATGAATAATATATACTCTTTGGAGTAAAGTTGCACTGAATTAGTTTGTTCAATATCTATGTTAGTTTTTTTTGTGGTATTTTTATAAGCAACATAGAGTGAATGAATAAATGATTTAAATAATGTTCAAGGGCCTTCAGTTATTCTATAGACATTATCAAGAACTGGGTAATATTCGTAAGTCTACTTACAGAACATTGTTAATAATAATAATAATAATAATAATAATAATAGTAATATATATAAATATATATATATATATATGTTTATATGTATATATATATGCATATATATGTATATATATGTATATATATGTATATATATTTATATATATGTATATATATGTATATATATATGTGTGTATATATATGTATATATATGTATATATGTGTATATGTATATTTATATATATATGTATGTATATTTATATATATATATGTATATATATGTATATATATATATGTATTTATATATATATTTATATATATGTATGTATATATATATATATATATATATATAATATAAGAGAAAGAAAATTAAAACTGTAAGTTGAACATTACAATCAAAATTCATTGTTCGACTGAATACTCCAAAAAACAATTTACAAAGTCCTTACTCTGCGGAGTTTCAAAGAATGCTGTTCTTGTTATTCTTCTCATCAGAGGACATAAAGAAATCAGAAAATTATATTTGTAGCAATGCTAGAATTTGCTAGTTAAGGTATTAAGTGAAACCGCAATTTATTGTGGCTACAAATTGCCAAATAAAAAAAGGGTGTATGTCCATGGATATATTTTATGCAGGTAAAACTATTTTTTTAACATTTAAATATTTAATAAATAATAGCAAAAATAATGCAAACATCCCATCCAAAAAAAAAGTCACACACACAAAAAAAAAAAAAAAAATACAAAGTGAAGGTTATCTCTCTCGTGTTCATTGCTTAGGAAGCAAAAATTAAATACAAAAATAAATAACGGCACAAAACTGCTTATATATTGCTAACAACAATAAATCTTTATATATTAGTCCTCGCACAAAAGAGCAGGACACAAAATGTTTTAAATAATAATAATAATAGAATAACAATAACAAAGACTTTCGCTGGCAAGGACTACTATTGACCGTAACCAGTTATACAATCCTTTTGAAATTTTCATCTCTATTTTTCTCGTTGTGTACTGAATATTTGTTAATGAAACCTATATGAAATATGTTCCTTATGAAATTGTAAAGATTTTCTATTCTGAAAGAAATTAAAAAAAAATTAATCTAAAAAAGTTATTTTAAAGTTTTTGTTAAAAAAATTCAGATTTTCTCATTATTAAGACCTGTATTACAAAGAGGGAGTTGCAAAATAGGAGCTGTGGTGTGAGGAGAAATACAAACTGAAAGAGAGAGAATATTCAGACCTGTAATAATACAAAGACGAGGTTGCAAAAATGAGTTGTGGTGTGAGGAGAAATACAAGCTGAAACAGAGAGAATATTCAGACCTGTAATAAGACAAAGAGGGGGTTGCAAAATGAGTTGTTGTGTGAGGAGAAATACAAACTGAAATAGAGAGAAGGAGAGTTTTAAAATATAATCTTAAAAAGATAAGATACAAGTTAGAAAAGCATTTCATTCAGGAGAATATCACTTTTACAATTGATTTTTCTCAGTACTTTAACCACTGCGCCACGAGTCCATGTACTGAGAAAAATCAATTGTAAAAGTGATATTCTCCTGAAGGTTGAAGGTTCAATTCTCAGTGTGGGCGACCGAAATATACATTTGATCGGTTTTCGGCCAGAAATTTGGCGATTAAGGGGTCAAAGTTCAACGATTTGACCTTTGAGAACTCTACCAAACTCCTCCCACAATTTGGGGTCTACACACTTGAAATTTTAGATATAGGTTACTTGGACATGGATCTAACTTAATAACTTGATTTGAGCCCAAAACAAAAAATTTTAAGGGGTCATAATAGGGGTCAAAGTTAAAAAAAAATTGACCTCTTTTTTTTTTTTTTTTGCTCAACATACACCTCCAAATACCTGGGCAACGCCGGGCTGAAATGCTACTATATATGTATATATATATATATATATATATATATATATATATATATATATATATATATATATATATATATATATATGTGTGTATATATGTATGTATATATATATGTATTATAAATATGTTTGATTAATTTACGGAATGACTTGATAGATATTTATTGACATTTGAGTTGAAAACGACCATGTTCTAGTCTGTAAACAGTCTTGCGGTAACATGTTCTATAATTGGGAAGTTCTTAGATACTCTGTTCATGGAAGAGACCCCCTCCCCCATTAACAGATTCACAGAAAAGATTGAAGAATGTTATTTTAAATTTTTGACAAAAAGAAACGAGATAGATATGAAAGATAACTGGGAGGAAAAAAGAAGACAATGGAAGATATAAAATAAAGGAAAATGAATACAGAAGGGGTGTCATGTTATTTTTAAATTGAAAAGGTGATAACGGTGAAGAAAAAGAATTTTTGATTTATTTATTTATTTTACTTAGAAGGTCACCACTTATCAAGGCCGGGAGGCCACTTAAGGATAAGGGTTAAGTGTTATGTAAATGGTGCGACAAGATCAGACATGGTGGAACTTGGTTACGGCTAGATTATCTAAATGGACGACTCAGTCCTTTAAAAGTAAAATTCCGTTTGTGACATGAGAAAGACATTTTCCATTTACTTTTCTAAATGAACTCATTTTTTTTATTTTATGTTCTGCTCTTGTTTCAAAAGACATCCGATTTCGTTAAAGATGGTTTACAATGTTGATTTTCATTCAACACGTCAAGCTTTGCACGTCTGTTAGATATCCTTTTATGACACATGCATAGCCATCTTTGAATTCATTCCTCTTTACTGAGCACATGTTTCCAGGCAGATAATTAAAAACACGAGCACATGGCAAATGTTAATGAAGCCCATCTATATTATATTTCTCTTAGTCTTTCTGTTCCACTTTTTCTCAGAAACTAGTAGGCTGATCTGGATGAAATTTTGCATGGGAATTTGTTATTATAACATGCAGTGAACCAATATTATGCTATCCGTTCGATGTACAGTTAAGGATTAATGTAGACTAATAAGGTTTAGTATTTAATAAAAAAAAAAATTGAGCACAAATTTAATCCTAGTCAGCCAAGAATTTGACATAAAACACTTATTCAAAATCAACGAGCTATATAATTTTTGTCCATTTTTAACGGTCTAATTAGTAAATTGAATTTCTTAAGGGGACGGCTCATCAAGAACTTATTCACATTGGACTTAAAGACAACCATATTGTCATAAGCTGGACGGCAGAGAAATGGAAGAGAGTTCCACAGGTGTGCAGTTCTAAGATAGAAGCTTTGTTCATGGAATCTATGTTTAGGTTTAGGCACAGATAAAGTGTAGGGGAAATTATTGATAGTGTTTTCAACTAGACGAGTGCTTTTCATGAAAGTCAGACCAGGGGGAAATATTGGAGCTCAGATGAGCACTTGCCATGAAAATAACGATAAAGCAGAGACAGGCTCGCAACGTCTCTTCTGTGGGAAAGAGGTTGCAGGAAAGAGAAAAGGGCATCTTCCATTAGGCTACAAAATCTATTTTAAACTCTGTCAAGGCAGGATAAGCTGCTTCTATCAGCCCCTGCCCAGATGTGGCAACAGTACTCCATCCTTGAACATATTTGACTCTTATAAAGTAGAGAATTGCAACAGTAGTGAGATATCTACTGGAACAATAGAATGATCCCACAATTTTTCCAGCAGCCTTGGCAACCGATTTTATGTCCGTGTTCCATCTCAGATCAGTAGTAAAGGACAAACCTAGAAGATTGTCAAAGCATGGAGTCTCCCCAAGACAAGAGCCATTCATTTTCATTGATGCCAAACGGAGATCAGAGTGTTGATGATGTAAAGATAGAAGCTTGGTTTTAGATGCATTAAAATTAACCAACCACCTCTTTCCCTATTGCACCACATGATCAAGATCAGAGGAGAGAAAATCAAAGAGAACTTGGTCGTTTACCACCTTTGAAGTGCTGCCATAGATGGTAGTGTCATCACCATAAATGTCTACAAATGATCTTAGGATATGATTTGGGAGATCATTGATGTAGATAAGGAACAGAGTTGGGCCATGGGTGGACCCCTGAGGGACTCCAGCATTAATTCTGTAAGCTTCTGATTTCTGCCCATCAACCACTACTCTTATGAACCTATCAGAGAGAAATGATTTAATAATTGAAAATACATTTCCAGCTATACCATAGCTGGAGATTTTGTGGAGTAGACCTTTATGCCATACCCTATCATATGTTAGTTGCCCAAGAAAGGTTGCCTCCGTTGAGAGATTTGCTAATCCTATGAGATATAACTGTAAGCACATCTGCTGTAAATCTAACTGAACGGAAACCATATTGCATATCACTATTCATGTTTATTCATATTCTCTGACCAGCTGTGTAATTAGTCACTGTCATACCGCAACATGTACAGTCAACTTTGCTTCATCTATTATATAAAGGACAAAATGGGCACGAGCGTTTGTGTATATCCACGAAAGGCTTTTTGCATTGGGTTTCTCACGTTGGTTAAATTCCGCAGGAAGGTTTTGCATACTTCCCAGATCGTAATATTTCACATTCGCAAACGGACATCCTGTTTTACTTCTTTTTTTTTTTTTTTTTTGATCAAGTTAAAAAAAATTCTCACTGTGCTGTCTCTCCAATGTTTGTTTGTCTTTTCCATATAAATAAAGCGAAACTATGCAAACGTCCAATGCAAACGCCCGGCCTTCGGGCCGGGTAGTATCTGTTTTGTAATTGGTCCTTGATCAATGTAAGGAAAAATCCTTCATACTGAGACAATTACTATTTATTTGGATACTGCCAGAGTGTCCCCTTTTGGGGGGAGCTGGTTTTCCCTCCACATTAAAAATGACCTTGTACCTAATTTGCTTTGCGTGGGAGGTTTAAAAGCAACGCCATTTCTGCAAGTCATCTTTTGCTTGATTGATTACGTTAAATTTGAATGCTTTAGACTTCCGGTCGCATCATAGAGTACCGGTAAGATGACGGATTTTATTTCACTTTCTTTTCCGCCTTCGCCTCACGAGTTCGAGCCTGCCTTCCTGCCTACTACCACTTTTTTTTTGTTTTGTTCAACACACACACCTCCAAACACCCGGGTAACGCCGGGCGCCAAGGCTAGTGTATAGATAAATCTAATGAAAAGAAATACGTTTTTTTTTATTCTTATGTTTATTTCTGATTCTTGTTCCATGCTGCAACACTGCTGCATAATTTAATATCTCAACGTGATCCGAGAACAAAAAAATGACGAAAAAATAATTCTGTCTGAAACGAGTCGTAATCTGCGAATCCGAATCCAACCAAACCTTTTAGATATCGTTGCCATTAAAATGTGTGCTACACTCTTAGAAACGAAGAGGATCGTTATTTGGGTAGGGGTGGGGGTAATAATTAATTACTAATTCAATTAATTAGCGGAAATAAGCGAAAGGATATTGAATTGTTGAGATCTTTTTCTCGGTCTCATGTTCTTCCTTATTAAGTGAAGACCCCCCCCCCAAAAAAAAAAACGCAGATATCTTCGTTGGTCGCTGTCTATTACCGGTATTATATCCATTTGTATAAAGTTAGATATGTGTATATGTTTCTGTATGTGTGTGTTTTATGAATAATATACCTACACAGCGTTTTCTGGCAATCTCTACTTATATATTTTTTTAATAACAAATTTATATTATTGTTTATAAAAATCAAGCATGGCAATCTTTGTTGAATTCAGAAATTGCAAACCCTTTATTTAATTCACGGGGTTAGCTTGATTTTTTTCCGTCAGTTCTGATCGGATAGAAATCTTAAATATTTTTTTACTATTATAAAAATATAATATTTGTAAAATGTTTACAAAAATGAATAAAAATGGAAGAAAATGAATAAAAATTAAAATAAAAACTATTCATTTTTATAATAAGTTTACAAATATTTTTTTTTGCTTTTCATGACCACCGTCATACAATGCAGTTTCATACAATGCTAAGACAAACAATTTTTTAGCTTTGCTATATGTATAAATTTACTAACATATTTTTTTCTCTGAAGAGAAGAATTTTACATTATTTAAAGCTCCGCGAAATAAGGATTTATTAATCATCTTTGTCTGAGGTATTCTGTGGGAAAATAAATTTTACATGTAAATTTTAATATACGGTTTTCATTTATTCTTCTTAAGTGAGAAGATGTATGTGTGTGAGGACGACTCTCAACCTATATACTCAACGAATTTTTGATATACAGATTTGAAATTTTGTATATAGGGTATTCAGACATGTGGAGAACTTTTTTATGTGTTTGTCAACTGTTTCACAACTGCGTATGCGTGAATCGATCACATGCCAGCTTCCTTATGTTAAGAATAAGTAGGTTTGAAAACACTTTTTAAAGATCCTGGCAAGCTGCCCCTAATAGTTATCGTACTTGAGTCACTGTCTTTTGTTTTGATTTCGATCTCAGCTCAGTATTATTTTTTTTGTTTTACTTACAAGAAGTGAACGGTTTAGAAAAAAATAAAATACTCGCAGGCACATGTCTCAGTTTCTTTCCTTTTTCTTTTTACTTCAGTTTTTTTAAAAAGGAATTTTGCTTTATGTTTAATACCGGGAAACACCGGGTACATCTTTAATTTTTTGCTGATGAAGAACATAATTTATAATAGGCTGCAAATTCAATAAGCTTAAATGGTGGAGGTATTTGCCCAGCAGAGTGTCATTTATGTCATTATCTAATATATAAAGTTATCTTGTTGAATTTTGGAATTTAGATTTAAATATTCTGGCTAGGAGAATTGTTACAATGATGACAATTTTAATTAATGAATAAACTAATGCGAAAAAGGTAAATCTTTGTAGGTTGAAATAAGACTTATCTCTCTTACATTCTTTGAGTTATTACAAAGCTTTTTCTTTATCTCTATTTCTTTTCTACATATTGATATTTTGTGATGACGTCACATGTTTTTGTGCATGTTCCTCTTGCTTACACGTGACTTATTACTTTTTTCAAAATTCTGTTCCTCATCTATTTTCTTTACTTTTACCCTAATTTTTATTTCAAAGATTGCTGCAATAAGGATTATTTTTGGCATCGGTAATTAGCAGTGTTGGGACGATTAATTGGAATCACAATCGGGAATCGGAAAAATCGATACTTTTTGGAGTATCGGAATCGGGAAAATTTGTGCCTATTTTCCGATGCCTAAAAACGATTCCTTTAATTATCATTTTTTAATTGATTTTGTTAAAAACAAAATCTTCCACTGCTCATAGTAATGCTAAAATAATAAATATTTATTAATTTTAAACTTTAGATCATCTCGCCACAAGTCTGTTTTTACCTTTTAGAAAATATATACAGATTTAACATGTTTTTACAGTAATCGGGGAAAAATAACAACTTTGTAGTTAAATATTTAGAAATTTATAAGGAATCGGAATCAGTAATTGTATCGGAATCGAGAAAAATATTCGAATCGTCCCATGACTAGTAATTAGGTTAAAAAATTTTCGACTCTGATATCCCCCAAAAGTTCTGAATTTCCTATTTCGATACATCATCCCAACCCTAGTTATTATCAGTGGTGTACACTGGTAAAGCAGATGGTTTTCCTAAGAATCTCAGTGACATACAATATCACCATATTTCTGATCCTCTCTGCTTTTTTCCATCACTATTGCTATCTACTCTTGCATTCTCGCACCAGCCGTTTACCAGTAAATCCTTGTTGACCATATCTGATGACTTTCTCTAGAATTTTTGTGACAAAAGGCATTTTAAGGATGCTAGTAATATCCATACCTTTTCAGTCAAGGTATGAATGGTGGTATTCCTCCTCAGTCTTACCATTCACTCAGATCTTCCACAGCTATTTTCTGTGGTATTTATCTCTACAACATTTTTTGGGAAAAGGGAGTATCAGCTTATAAGATTATTCTAAAATATTTTACCATACAGTCTCAGTTCCATCGGTTTCATCTTAGTGTGTTTCATTTATATTTCTAGTCGTGTTTAGTCTATTTTATTCCAAGTTGTGGTTAGTCAGCTTCACCCTACTATATGGGTTGGTGTCCGCAGTAAAAAGATTTTTCATAAAATCTCCGCTGTTTTTAGCACAGCTATTATTTGTATGGTGTTGAATTCCCCCATTCTCTATCATTGCCTAAACCTAAACAGGGAGTCCAGGAACAAAACTTCTTCCCTAGAACTGCCCACCTGTGGAACTCTGTTCTGCTGGTCTGTTTTCCAGCTAACTACAATATCATTCATTATCTTCAAGTCCAACATAAACAAGCTCTTGTTCAGCTATGCTCGTAAATAATCTAATTATACCAAATTACTTCTACAAACGATTATTACGCAATTGTCCCAATGGCTACAATACACACATTAACCCTTATCCTCGAGTGGCCTCCGGGCTTTGATATGTGGTGAAACATTTGTAAAAAAAAAAAAATAATACTTTTTACCAAACTCTATAATTTATTTGAAAATATTGAAACTTGAAACATAAAAACGTTAGTAAATAAGACATTCGGCTAATGCAGCAGAGCTTGGTGTGCCATAAAACAAAACAACCAAACCAAACACCATGAATTAATATTTGAAGGTAATAAGAACTTGTATTTTTAGAATTTGCCGTTAGACAAAACAGCCAAAGCAAATCCATGGTAGCAGAGTTCTATGATATGTGACACATATATGTACATATGGTTGAAGTCTCGTAGTTATCGGCAAAAGAAATAAAATTACAGGAAAGCATATCTAATCACAGGATTATTCACTCTGTAAATGTTAGCATTATCATCATCTTTATAATCATAATCAACATCATCATCGCCATCACCATCCCATCTACATCGTCATCATCAACTATCTAATGACAGAGTTAATCATTTTGTAAATGAAACCCACCAGCATCAAAACCAGCAGCAGTATTAGCATTTTCATCTTCATCGCCACTACCACCACCACCACCACCACCATCATCATCAGCAGCAGCAGCAACAGTAGAATCTTCATCTTCATCACCACCGCGATCACCATCATCTAGAAATGTGTTACAAAAGAAGCAAGTTCTTCTGAAGATAAAATTAGATGGTGGATGATTTTCCTTCTGGAATCCCATCATCGAGTAATCAATACTGAAATAAAGACATCGCCAAAGTTGATTGGAAATCTATTGCTTACTAATTTGATTGATTTTCGATTAGGAAATAGTTTGCATTTAATTATTTTATTACCAGGAAAATAATTATTTCATCCTCTCGATTCGCCAGTTTCTTTGGTCTCATGCCTTTTTTTTTATTTGTTGGTGTTTGGATTATATTATGCATTGGACATACTACATACACATGCGTAATGCATACATGCATACATATATTTGACACACATATACGTCTATACACATACATATTTGACACACATATACGTATATACACATGCTTAACATATACGTGCATACATATGTTTGACACACATATACATACATGCATACAAATGCTTAACACATACGTGCCTGGATTAGCACATTCATGTATATACATGCTTAACACATAAATGCATATATATGCTTATGACACATGCATACACATGTTTGACACATACATGCATACGCATGCTTAACACATACATGCATACACATGCTTGACACATACATGCATATACGTTTAACACATACATGCATACACATGCTTTACATATACATGCATACACATGCTTGACACATGCATACACGTTTAACATATACATGCATACGCATGCTTAACACATTCATGTATACACATGTTTAACACATACATACATACACACGTTTAACACATTCATGCATACACATGTTTGACACATACATGCATATACGTTTAACACATACATGCATACACATGATTTACACATACATGCATACACATGCTTGACACTTACATGCATATATGTTTAACACATACATGCATACACATGATTTACATATACATGCATACACATGCTTGACACATGCATACACGTTTAACACATACATGCATACGCATGCTTAACACATTCATGTATACACATGTTTAACACATACATACATACACACGTTTAACACATTCATGCATACACATGTTTGACACATACATGCATATACGTTTAACACATACATGCATACACATGATTTACACATACATGCATACACATGCTTGACACTTACATGCATATATGTTTAACACATACATGCATACACATGATTTACATATACATGCATACACATGCTTGACACATACATGCATATACATTTAACACATACATGCATACACATGCTTTACATATACATGCATACACATGCTTGACACATGCATACACGTTTAACACATACATGCATACGCATGCTTAACACATTCATGCATACACATGTTTGACACATACATACATACACATGTTTAACACATACATACATACACACGTTTAACACATTCATACACACGTTTAACACATTCATGCATACACATGTTTGACACATACATACACGTTTAACACATACATGCATACACATGCTTGACACATACATGCATGTACGTTTAACACATACATGCAAACACAGTGAAGTTTCACTTTGAACATTTATTTGTATAAGTGCTTCTTTCAAGTCTGGAAGGAATGACAAGAGAAAGCACATAGCTCCCTCCCCCTCCCTGCAACGTTCCATATTGCAAATATGCATACACACATACATTCATTAATGGAGGTTCTAAATCTGGGAAAGAAAGTTTTTTTGTTTTTTTTTATAATATCTCGCTTTATATTGGAAATGACTTGGCAAGGAATATGTCAAACAAAAACGATCTATCACCGTGGATTAAATAAAGGGTTTTGTTCAAAATTCTATGTAGATTCCCGAATTCAACGAAACATCTTCCGCAGAAGGTCAGAGGTTACATCGGCCGAAACAATGTGAGAAAAAAAAAATCCAAATTGAGAACAATAGCCCAAATAATCCAAATGCATTCATTGATTGAAGCCTGTATTGTCGCAGAGGTCATCAATAGCAATCCTACATCTAAAATGATGCTGTGTTCATTTTTTTTTTCATTTTTTCATCAATTTAGTTGTTATTCAGGATTTTACTTTCACATGTTTTTTTTTTATGTCTGCTCTTCTTATCCTCATCATTAAAGAGAGTTTGTGGTTTGAATTTGGGAGTGTATCCAATCCAACCTTCATCAGCAAAATCTGTTGTATAATTACTTACTTGTGTGCATACTCAAGAGAACTTCACCACATGCTTGAAAACAGTTTTGTATTAATAAGTCACCCCCTCATATTAAGGCTCAATCGAGGATGAGAGTTAATGAGATTGTCAGTTGCCATAAAAGCTAATTGCTCTATTCATGTATTGAGCACTGTTGAAGCCAATACTGCAAGTATATATGCCTAATTTACTATATTACTATACAGTTTTATAATATATGAGTATATGTGTAAAACAGAAAATTATATATGTATATAAATATTTACATAGGCCTTACAAGAGATCAGAAATCATTGGTACCGTCGGTTTTCAATCCAATTGAAGGGGGACCAATATTTGGTCGCTTATGTTGGACTGTCTTCAATCAAAATAAAGGCTGAAACGAGTCAGACAGAGGTGACCTGATATTGGTCAATGTCATTTAAATTTGAAACTGAGGTATGAATGGAAAAAGTATGAATCAGTTTCCCGTTTGTTATCCACTTTGACGATATATATATATATATAATATAATATATATATATATATGTATATATATATATATATGTATGTGTGTGTGTTGTATATATATATATATATATATGTATATATATATATATATATATATATATATGTGTGTGTGTGTATATATATATATATATATATATAGTCATCCACATGCAGTACTGTTTTTGCTGTTTCACAGCTAATCAGTGTGGCTAGACAAGCAACTACCTTCAGCCCAGGATCGGAACCTGATCGCCTAAACGGCAGTTGGAGCTTCTAACCATTGCGCTATATGGCTGCTGCTATGTGGGCAGTGAATTAACAATGTTTTGACATTGTCCCAATACCTAAGCTCAATTTGTTTACACAAAGAGCATCGCTTCATATGCTAATGGTAATTTGTACATCACTTCCCAATATGGTCAACCTAAGATAGAGAGCATTATAGTCATCCACATAGAGTACTGTTTCCGCTGTTTCACAGCTCATCAGTGTGGTTATAACAAGCAACTACCTTAAGCCAGGATCGAAACCCGATCGCCCACTCTAATGTTTCATCCCTTTTGGGAATCACCAGTGCAAGTGTCACAATTACTGTCAATCCGGGTGATTTGAAGCCGGCAACAAAGCATTTCTGACTCCATTAGCAAGGAACAAACCCACACAGCCACGGTTAACAACGTGAAATGCAGTTGAAATTTAAACAGTTATTTCAAATGTCAAGACGGTGATAGTGATCTAGATTATAACATCTCATGATCTGCATGTGTAAGCTTAAGTGACCGACTTTTAACTTCAATGTAGAGTGCTCAACAATAAGAACCAAGTTCTTAAAGGTGCTGACACACACACATATATATATATATATATATATGGTCAAAGCGGAAAAAACCAGTAAAATAATCCAACTCCGACGATATATATATAAACAATATATATATATATAATTTATTACGGGCAGCTAATACATTAATTGAATAAATATGCAACACACTCACGATTAGAGTTTAACGGTTAACAAACACATAAACATTACGACGCCATATTGAAAAGAAAAGTTGGTTAACTCTGCCTTTTTATAAGGGAGATAACTTAACAAATTATATGCATATTAATGCCAATATAAAGGGAGACAACTTAACAAATTCATCTTTAAAAGTTTTTTTTTCTTTTTTTATTTTTAATTTCAATCATTCAAACTGCCTTGTTGTAAGACGCTTCTCAATAACCAAGGGGATGCACCCTGTTTAGTGAGGCAGTCTGCCAATTGTCTTCTTGTCTCTTGCCATTGGAACTCTTCAATCTGTCCATTTTCCACAAGTTCCTTAATACCACTGATTTCAATCCGTAATCGTTTTTCTTTGACAGATTTTGTTGATTTGACCGCTTCATAGAGAGATTTACAATCAGTGACACCAAATTATAGACTCTTGGGATTTGTTCTTCCTGTTGTCAATTCACCAAACAGGGTGGAGATGAAGACAGCCACATCAATAGCTTCAGACATTGAAATTGTTTCTGCAGCTAAGGTACTGTGGACAATCAGTCTGATTTTCTTTGAGTTCCACCAGATCGGTGAGACTTTCCCAGATGTCCCAGTGAGGAATATGACATAACCCCCCTGACTTCCACCATCAGGAAGATTTCCCAAAGCGGCATCACTAAATATCATCAAACGTAACTGATCATTATCACCAAGATTTGATACTTCAATGATAGCTTGGATGCCTTAGCTTTTCCAATAATTTTGTTGGCAGTTATCAGGTCCTTTATGGTGCTATGGTTAATATTAGTCGCTAGACTATAGACATCAAATAATAAGTCCGGTCGGCTCTGATGCGCTAACCACAACAATTGGCCGATCTTGGATCTGAGTGAATTTATCTCAATTTCTGTTAGCGGTGATTCTTTTTCCATGGTCCTTGAACAATCTATTGGAATGGATAATATACTGTCGGTATATTTGTTTTGGTTTATTAATATTTCTGGATCGTAGCAATTAAGCTCAATTCCACAGTATTTGAAGGCCTTACTATCCTCTTTTCCAATTTTAAATGCGCTGCGTATTTTGCTGATGACATGACACGCCAAAACTCCAGCTAGGTTACCAGATTTACTAATCCAGTAGAAAACTGTAGGGCCCATTTGGGACATTACACCGCCATTTTCAATCATAATTGATTTCACTTTATTATACCACTGCAGAGAAGCATCACTCAGTCCATAGATGCACTTATTTAGCCGCCATATCTTGTCACTGAAAGCTTTTTGGGTGGTCTGATGTATACTTCCCTATCCATAGTGTGACCCTGCAAAAAGGCAGTTTTTATGTCTATGGAGTGTAGACTCCATTGATTTTGGGCTGTTAATGCCATAATAAGACTTAAGGATTCATGAGCACAGGTTGGTGAATCCTTTTGAATGTCATTCTTGGGTTCTTCAAAACCTCTAGCGACCAGCCTTGCTTTTTGCATAACCCCATTAGGTGTGTTTTTTAAACTACACACCCAACGCGTAGATATGCATTTCTGTCCTGCATCATCTATTTCAGTAAAAACATTGTTTTGTTTCCAGCTGTCAAGTTCTCTTTTCTTGGCCTCATTGAATTCTTTACCTGCCACCATCATTATAGTGTCTCCTTCTGTGGGTCCTATCAGTGGTTCTGCCACATTAAGATCCGTGACTTTACTTAAATCAACCGACATCTCTTCATTCTCCAAGTTTACTGGCCTTTGGATTTTCACATTAAACCAATGTTTGTTTCTGCCGGTGGCTTTTCCAGCCCAACTTATTATTTCCGCCTGTATTTGCCCATTGCTTCCCTTTTGGTTGTATGTGATGATGTTACCAGGCTTTATCTTGGCTATAGGATCGGGTTGTTGGTCATTTTTTGTCCCAACCTCAGCTATTTCAGTATATTCCTCATCAGATATTTCATAATTATAGTCCTGGCTATCAGAGGTTTTTGATGCTACTGAAATTTCATTAGAGTTTACATCCGCAAGTGGTGAGTTACACAAACGCAATCTGCATTTATGTACTCTCACAAGCATTCCACCATGTCTGACAAATACCACAGGACCATCCTGACCAATGACAACACCTGGACCCTTCCATTCTTGATTGTCTGGTCTTTTCTAATAAAATTTATCCCCCGGTGAGCAGAGATCAGGTGTGGGGCGCGTTTGTTTCCTTAAGGCCCTCCTAATTTTCTCAGATGATTCGGCTTTGATAAAAGCCTGTCTTGCAGCACGCAATCCATTTATGTTGTTTTTTACAACTTCACTTGTGGTGGTCCCTTCTAGTGCAGGTGGTTTATCAATAAGGATCGTGGGAATGTTTGGATTTCTTCCAAAAACTATCTGATAAGGGCTATATCCATATACGTTTTGTAACGAATTCTTTGCCATAATGGCCCAATTTAGTGCTGTTTTCCAATCCAGAGTGTAGTCGGACCTCAACTTCAATAATATTTCAGTTAGTATCTGATTGTATCGTTCCAATAGACCATTACTCCAGGGTGAATATGCAGCAGTGGTAGAGATGTCTATGTTAAAATTTTCAGCCATATCTTTCATTTCAGCATTGTCGAACTCACCTCCCAGATCACTGAACATTCGTTTAGGTGCTCCATGGATACTAATCCAGCATTGAATGAATTTTTTTTATAATTTTAGATGACTGCTTAGTGTTAGTGATGCAACCCGCACTGAACCGGGAAAATTCATCTATGATATGCAAATGCCATAGGTTAGGTTCGAGTTGATGAAGATCCATGGCTACAGTATGGTTGTAGTCATTAGCTAAGGAAAAACCAACAACTGGTCTTGGTGCAGGTTTTCTATACTTCCTACATATTTCACAATTGGCTACAATTTTTTCCAAAATTTTAGCCACCTCCACAACATCTGAGCCAGCAGACTTTAATAGCAGTTTTAATTTCTCAGCTGAGGCATGTCCAAACTGCCTGTGCAATTTTTCTAAACTTTTTATTTTTTCTTTATTGGTCATGTTATCAACAATTAGCACATCGGAATGGGAGTTTCTTGTATGATGACCACTACCAAGAATATCTACACAGTAATGTCCACTAGATGTGAATTGTAGGTCCACTGGCTTCCCAAACATGACAGCTTTGTCTGAATTAAGATCCAGAACAGCTCCAGCCCTCTTCAACGAAGCTTTACTCAAAAGCAGAGGAATATCAGCTTGAATTACCTCAGCACTTATATTACACCTAGTGGAACCTATCATCGCTGGTAAAGTTACCTGGGTTGAGGAGTTTATAATTTTTCCGTCGCCAAATCGGAAGGGTCTATTACTTCTCTTAATAATAATATCTTCTTGGTTGATATTCTTTTTATATTCATCCAACCATCTTTGGCCACAAACGGTCCGAGTACAAGCTGTGTCAATCACTGCCATGTTCAATGACTCAACTAAAAAAAATTTACTTGGAGAATATTCATCCTGTGAGAGAAGTGTGATGTTACACTCTTCCATTTCTGTTTCTTTATGCTCCAATTCGTCTGTTTCGGTTAACCTAACAGCTTCACTTTTGTGGGGGCACTCTCTCCACCAATGCAAAACGCTCTGGGAAATAGAACATTTAGCAACTTTCCCATATCTGTTAGTAGGGTTCCCGTTTCTAAATCTATTAGATTTTCCCATATCTGATCTAGGAAAGTTACGGGATTTTTGTTTCCTTGATGTTGTTGCATATAAAGCGGTTTCCTGCTTTACAATAGGCTCCTCATTAGAAGGTATAACATTTGATTCTCCAAATATACGTTTTAATGCGGACTTCATGTTTTTATATTTCAATTCTGACGAAGCACATGCTGTCAATGCGAGTTGGCGCTGTTGATAATCCAGGCCTGACTTATCTAATAGTTTAAAAGCTAGGACGGCATCCGGCAAAGTCATTTCAAACTTGGTACTTTTGAGATATCTCTGGTCGAATTCTATAATATATTCAGAGATACTCATGTTTTCAGGCCGCTGGAATTTATCAAAGTTTTGGTAAGCCTCGTACATAGAGTCTAGAGAATCCTTTAAAAACAAATTGTCTAATACATTAATAAGATTCGACATACCTTCGTCTGTGTTGAGTTCTTCCATTTCAATTCCCATAGCTGCCCGTTTTGCATTTCCGTTAAGTGAACCTAACAGCCAACGCCTATTTGTTCTTTGGTAAATCCGTCATCATTGTCCAAATCTTTATTTAATTTTTCCAGCATGGGTAGTCGTTCTCATCAAATCTAGGGGGATTTTTGTAGTAAACGGCCATTTCCTCTTTGTGGTCGTTCGTTAAAAAAAAAACTTCAATTATTGTTCCGTAGATCGTTTTCGCTCGCAACTACGCTCTGCTACCATGAAAAACCAGTAAAATAATCCAACTTCGACGGTATATATATATAAACAATATATATATATATATATATATATATATATATATATATATATATATATATACATAATTTATTACGGCAGCTAATACATTAATTGAATAAATATGCAACACACTCACGATTAGAGTTTAACGGTTAACAAACACATAAACATTACGACGCCATATTGAAAAGAAAAGTTGGTTAACTCTGCCTTTTTATAAGGGAGATAACTTAACAAATTATATGCATATTGATGCCAATATAAAGGGAGACAACTTAACAAACAATGTGAAATACAGTTGAAATTTAAACAGTTATTTTCAAATGTCAAGACAGTGATAGTGATCTAATGATCATAACATCATGATCTGCATGTGTAAGCTTAAGTGACCGACTGTTAACTTCAATGTAGAGTGCTCAACAATAAGAACCAAGTTCTTAAAGGTGCTGACACACACATATATATATATATATATATATATATATATATATATATATGGTCAAAGCGGAAAACAAATGGAGGAAACTGATTCATAACTTTTCCCGTGGGTATGAATTTAAAATGAGTACAAGCGAGAATACCAAGGTAGGAACATTAGTCCAACTAAAAAGGATATTTTTAAATCAAATTTCCTATCATATATAATTAAATAAGTTCGAATACATATTGAGCTTAAAAATCAATATCTTTAAAAAAAATGCTCAATACATATATAGAACTTTTATGAATAAAATAATATAAACATCAGAAAAAATCCCTGTGCAGATCAAAAAGAGGGAAAATGAGGGAAAAGGGCGTTATATGTATGTTCTTGACAAATATATAAGTGAAATGAAAGGGTGACCAAGTTTTGATAATAAATGATATGTTTTAATTGGTGTCACTATGCCAAATGCCATCTTTGCCATTAACTTTATATAGTTTTCTTTTATTTATTTTTATTTATTTTTAATTGTATTTGCCTTTATTTAATTATGTCATCCAGAGGGTGTAATGTTATATTGGTTCTGTTGTTAAGAGACCATTTTTTTCTAGAGATTATCTTCTCCTTTTTGATGTGGGGTTAGGGTTAGGGTTAGGGTTCTGCTGCTGTGATTCAATACTCATAGATATTACCTTTTTCTTTTATGGGTCAATACTTCCATGTTTTACTCCCTCTTTTGAGGAGTAATAGTATAGCATATGTTTTTTCCTTAAAATAACAAAAATAATGTCGCATTTGCGCTATACGTGAAACAAAAATATACCTTCTTGGTCTTCTGGCTAGAATCCAAGAGTAGTATATGCTCTGTCTAAAGATGATATAATGATATTGTGCCATTTCCATTTACTCCTGGCGTCCATACAATAAAAATAGGTCACAGACTTCTATAAGGATATTGGAGATAAACCGTAATAACCATATTCTGACATTACATTAACCAGATTACTTAGATAAATACATTACAGTTTTAACAAAAGGGTTACAATAATCTCTCGAGGTTTCCATTCATGCTGAACGTCTACTGAATGCCTAGCAGCAATATATTACATAAAACATGCCGTTGTGGAATTTCCACAGGTCCAACTAGTAATTATATATTTTCACGACAAATGACATAATCGTCATCATCATTATCATCATCATTATTTTTTTACTCATTATTTATTTATTTATTTTTTACTTTTCTTCATTCCAAATAAGGTATATTGCTACTAAAGATACTACCTAGTGACTCTGATTTTAAGAAGGTAACCAAATCGAGGAATTTGACAGCAAGATGTTTGTTGCTATTGTGTAAAAGTTTCTGCATGTTAGTGTTGTCGGTAAAACAGGAAGTAAAAAGGGAGTTCTAAAAGCAAGTAATCCAAGAAAATCTTCCAGCGTCTATGGATCTCTACAGTGAAGGGGTAAGATTTTGCTGCTAGTTGGACGCGTGAGTCGGGAGTAATTGCATCGATGGGGGTGCAAGTGTAATGTTAATTGACTCATTTTTTTTGTGGAAGTACTTGTAAAAAACACACACACAGATATGCAACAGGGTCTTGGGCTTGACAGACGATGTTGGACCTATTGTAACAGAGGGCGGACGCGCGAATGACGACTATATGCAAATGCCGAGCTGTTTGTGAAGTGACGTCACTGTAAGAAAAAGAAAAAAAAACTATAAAAAGAACGTGTGCACAAACAGATGAGGACGATGACGTTAGAAATCATGTTTTATTCGGGGGAAAAAACTCGAATATAAATGTCGTTGTTTAACGGACCAAAAGTGAATCGAGTTACTTCTTGTTTTGGTCTCCTTTGTGACGGAATATACAACGTATTGGGCCTCGAAGGTCTACATGTTTACGCGTGTGTAAACGTGCAGACAACGTTACACTATTAGGTTAGAAATTGTTTTTAGTACTTTCTTAATGAAGAGCTATTTTTCTTTTCCTTTTCTTTCTTTCTCTTTTTTAGCCTCTCTCCTTTCTTTCTCTTTTTCTCTCTCTCCATTTGTCTCTCTTTACTTTCCTCTCTGTCTGTCTCTCCATCTCTTGCTACTATTATTCTTCTCCTCCTCACAATTAGTTCATTTACCCATTTTTTTTTGTGTGCACGTACTCGTAAAACAAACACAGAAATCCAACAAGGGCTTGAGCTTGACAAGCAATGTTGGACCTATTGTAACAGAGTGCGGACGCACGTATGTCGGCTGTGTAAATGCCAAGCCATGTGCGAAGTGACGTCACGGGAAGGAAAAAGAAAAAGACCATAAAAAGAATGTGTGCATACACTGAAGTCTCAAAAGTCAATACACATCCGCCAGAACTCACTTCTCCAAAAAAGAATGTCCTTTTCTGATCAACATGCTTTTTTTTGAAACCGTCTGCCTTTCTTATGCATATTAGATGCCCTGAAGTCTCGTTACCTCATGAGATCGCCAGCCTATAAGTAAATGTTAAAATGCTTTTTATTGCCAATGAGGGTATGACCCTAATGATTTTGACGATTTTACTTATAACTTACGATTAGGACAATCAACCAATCAGAAGCTTCAAACTTTATTATGAAAAATATCGAATTTTGGATTCAATTCAGTTGCTGTCAAACTCTGTCTTAAAACGACTGAATGGTGGCTGCATTGATTCTTCACCGCCATCTTTGTTACTAAGAATTACTCAACACTCGAAATCGTGACTGCATTGATTCTTCACCGCCATCTTTGTTACTAAGAATTACTCAACATTCGAGATCGTGACTGCACGGATTCTTCGCCGATTCGATTTACTACCGCCATCTTTGTTATTAAGAATTACTCAACACTCAAAATCGTGACTGCATTAATTCTTCACCGCCATCTTTATTACTAAGAATTACTCCACACTCAAAATCGTGACTGCATTGATTCTTCACCGCCATCTTTGTTACTAAGAATTACTCCACACTTGAAATCGTGACTGCATTGATTCTTCACCGCCATCTGTTTTACTAAGAATTACTCAACATTCGAGATTGTGACTGCACTGATTCTTCGCCAATTTGATTTACTACCGCCATCTTTGTTCAACATAATGTCTCAACACTTAACAGTAAACACAGCGGCCATTTTTTCTTCGTTCTACCTTGCTTGCCGCGAACATTGCGTGCTGTACAAAAAAATCAGGTTTGTACTAATTTTTGATCACACCTTTGTCCTCTTAATACATAAACACAGACAACACAACCATAAAATGATATAACGCCGATAAAAGAAAGTCGAGGCAGCGTTTCTTTCCGCAGACAGAAAGCTTATTAACAACAAACAGAAAGTGACGGACGATAAGAATCGCCGGCATTTCCACGCGTTGCCACTTGTTCTGGACATTCAACCGATCTGAGAAAGTAAGATTCTCTCTTCAAAATAGTTGAAAACAGCGAAAAGAAAATTTTGCTAAACTAGCGGGGCCTGTGGAAATTCCACAGCGGTAGCTTTCATATGTGATATATTACTGCTGGGCATTCTATGGGCGTTCAGTGTGAATGGAGATCCCGCGTTATTATTGTAGCCTTTTGTTATGACCATCCCAAAATGAAACTCATGCTTTGATGATATATCCTTGTCTTTCTCTTCCTCTCTATCTTTTCTTTATGGAAATCGCTTCAGACAAGATATGAAGCTACTTGATGTAAGGAGCTAAAAATAACTCATTCAAGATCAAAAACTTGCCAATGATAAGTGTATTATAGATTAGATTCTGACCCAGTGAACAGCAATTCTTCCCTCTTTGTCAGAAACATCGATCACGGAATATGAGGAGTAAAGAACAAAATAAAAGAAGCGCGATTCATGAGGCGGCCAAAGGTAAACCAAAGATCCATTTTCTACTCGCTCGTCTCTTGTCTATAGGAGTAAACATCTCCATGATCGCAATCTTCAGAGGGGCAGCCATTTTGTGGGCGTGCTTGTTGGTGTTGGCCTTTATCACGTGCCGGAAAGATCTCTAAATATTAAACTATAGAGTGGTTATGCTTTCTCGATCAGCGTAAAAACACACGTTAAATGTGCAGATATTTTCTCAAACGTAAAAATACACTCGTGGGGGATAGTTTATAGATCTTAGTTTTACTGGCTGTTTCAAATCACTAAATATTTATTATTTAAACATGAATACAAAGAGCGGAAGATTTTGTTTTATACACCCCCCCCCAAAAAAAAAGGCAAAGAAAAGAATCGTTTTTGACATCAGAAAATAATAGGCACAAAATTTTCCCGATTCTGATAGCCTAAAACGTTCCGATGTTACCGATTCCCCGATTTCAATTACTCGTCCCAACACTAATATATATATATATATATATATATATATATATATATATATATATATATATATATATAGAGAGAGAGAGAGAGAGAGAGAGAGGGAGAGAGAAAGAGAGAGAGAGAGAAAGATGATTGATAATTTATAATTAAAATTAAAAATCGGTTTCATAAGGAAGAACAAACAAAATCAATAAATTGTACGATCGTTTCGGAAACGATGTTTTCATTGTGATAGACAGTGAGTCTTGGACAATAATTTTATGATATAGCTTTTTGAAACAAAGTCTCCTCATCAGCAAAAATATTGGGTGTTTTTTTTTTCTAAAGGCACCAAAAATAAACCTAGCATTTTTTAAGCAAGGCAGATGTATCTTTTAATGGTTCGCCTCCTAAAAGTCGTACGTATCATCGTCAATGCATTCATTGGGATAGTAAATGTAGTTTATGAATAAACTACGTCTTACTCAGTATTAAAATAGCTCTAGGACATATCTGCATATCGAGCTTATTATATATATCTACATTACAACGAGCACTGTTTTCTTTTCTTTTAATTGTATTAATGAATTTACTAATACATCAGACTCTTGTTCTAATCCCCTAAGTATATATATATATATATATATATATATATATATATATATATATATATATATATATATATATATATATATATAGCTGGACGCCTAACGTTGCTCTGTCGTACAATACACTTAAACATAATATTTCATTTTATTTAGATTGCGCATGTCTAATTATAGAATCCATCCTCTATTGAATATTATGTTACGAGAAATAATTTGCCTGGTGGACTATTTTGCAAAAAAAAAATAAAAAATAAAAAACAATAGTGATATATCAAATTCCGTCTTTTCTTACAATATCACAACAGCTGATATTTGGGCTTGACGATGGATGACCTGGAAAATTCAATTTTGATTAATGTTTAGTTTTAGAATATCCAAACGAAGAAATGATTTGTAGGGATTTTAAATGGCACCTCTTCTTTTATCGTAAATTGAGTTCATTAATAAGACAAAATGAAAATAAAATGGTGAGGTACACCCGAATATTAATACGGGATCATTCAATCTACAACTGAGCTATATATCCAGATGGCAATAATTATTTCTCCAGATGGCAATAATTCTGTTTTTTTTTTTTGTTTTTTTAAATCAATGATTTGCTAAAATTTTATAATATCCTTTGCCGGTGTAATGTAAACTATTCCCCTGTAAAATTCTACATTTTTATCTATAAGAAAGAAAGACTACTTTTTGGATCATATTTTTTCGGTTTTTCGATACTTATCGGATAAATTTCTGTACAAAACATATCTAAAAACACTGCCAGACACATGAATTACCTTTGTGTGAAATTTGCAAAAGATAGGCTCAGCTGTCTCGGAACCTCTGAAGAAGAAAGGAAGGAACTCGCGCACGCACACACACACACACACACACACACACACACACACACACACACACACACACACACACACACAGTGACTTTGATATAATACCAAATATATATACCGTACTTTGGGGTAATTGCGCCAAATCCAGGGGTAATTGCGCCAACTAAAAAAAAGTGCTCTTTATATGCTTGGCCAAAAGAGCACTTAGCTAGTTGGCGCAATTACCTCGGATTTGGCGCAATTACCCCAAAGTATGGTGTATATATATATATATATATATATATATATATATATATATATATATATATATATATATATATATATATATATATATATATATATTCCTGTGTATCACCACGAGATGATTCATAAACTGTCAAGTATATACATATATATACATATACACACACACACACACACACACACACACACACACACACACACACACACACACATATATATACATATAGATACATATATATATATATATATATATACGTATACATATATATATATATATATGTACATAGATGTATACGTCCATATGTGTGTGTGTGTGTGTGTGTGTGTGTGTGTGTGTGTGTATCAACACAATTCGATTCATAATAAAATGTCACGTTTCTTGTAAAAGTAATGTTTATTGCAATTTCACTGTTTCGTTTTGTGTTTTGTTGCTAACATTTCATTGAGTTACAAACACATTTCGGTTGGTAAATAGAGTCCTTTGAAAAGTTCTATTTTTTTTTTCTTCCTTCAACAACCGAAAACATGAAACCAAAACACAAAACTTTTAAATAATGTTTAAATGATGGCCAACTAGAAAGTACCTTTTCATAACAAGTTTCTGTCAAAGGTTTTTTGTTGATGTTTTTCTTTTGCTGTTTCATTTCTGTCAAAATGTCGATGGCTTTTTTATTGGTTGGCTTCTAGTTATTATTCGTTGCTGAAAGAAATCAATCGTCTGTTTCGTATCAATCATTGAGACACATGATTGGATTTAGATCCAATATCTTTTGAAAATTATGAGCTCTTCAAGCGGTTTCAGGTTTTCAGAGTTTTTTTTTTTTTTTTTTTTTTGAATGACGCATCAATAATTTGGAATTAGTTGTACAATGAGATGCTTTATACTTAGTTTCTTAAAAACTTAAGCAAACACAAGTTCTCTGGTTATATACATACACTTGTAGGGAGACCCGACGTTGCCCAGGGTTGAGTGACGATGCACGAATGTTTAATACTATTAGTTTTATTGCAATCAAAATCAGTGAAATCCCCCAAATCAGGCGGTTGCCTGCTCTAGTCAGAGAGATACATCGCAGTGAACCTGGAGGAAGCTTCACATGCCTCTACACAGTGACTTACTCCATAATACAGTGTAGTTTCATTGCACGGTAGAGAGCCTACTTATAATTTTATAACATTATTTTTATATATGATGGTTTGAATCAAAGTTTAAAATTAAAATGGCAAAGTATCACGGTGCAATTGTGCTTTAAACAGAAACATTCATTTCGTGCTACTGTCTTATCGAATAGCCTACTCTTGATTTTTTTATGTCGGGCCTTTTCGCTTGTGTAGTAATAAAACTTCTCAAATGCACCTGTGATGTTAGGATGTATGGTGTTAACTTTGGTCAAAATCGCCTGTTCCTTCTTTCATAGGATTATTTCGATTGTCGATTATCATCAAAGACATTCACATACAAAAACTATCTAAGAACACTACCAGGTACATGAAGTACCTTTCTGTGAAATTTAATAACAATCGACCCAGCCGTTTTCGAGTCCATAGGAACTCAATCATGCACACAAAGTTCCTTATATATATATATATATATATATATATATATATATATATATATATATATATATATATATATATATTAGTTATTTCTTAATAATGTAACAGAAGAGATGTTAAATTAACATGGTATCCTATGTTTCAAGCTCCGAGCTAACTCAAATCGAGAATTTATTTTTCGTTGGGTTTGTTTATATTTTTAAACAAATGGCTTTGGCTGTCTTCAGTCAGATTTGATATTTGGAGGAAGTATATATCTATAATATAAAGCTGAATGTGTGTGTGTGTGTGTGTGTGTGTGTGTGTGTGTGTGTGTGTGTGCGTGCGTGTCTGGTCACGAATAGGCTCCTATATGGTTGACTATTTTAAAAAACTGATTACATATAATGATAGATGATGTATCGAGACACAGGAATAGGTGTTTGATCTGGCAGAACGGTGGTTCATTAAAATTGTGGGTCTGCGTTCGCGCCTGGTCCACAAAGTATGGAAATAAAAAATAAATAAAAAAACGTTTACAAGTGTTTTTGATATAGATGTACATAAGAATACTTTGATAAGTATGTTTTAACTTAAATAGGGATGGTATAATAAAATTGTGGGGTCTGCGTTCGCGTCTGGCCTCCATAGAATGGAAATAGGCACACATTTTAACAAAGACTTTTCATATCTATCTGCATAAGTATACTTTGATAATTATGTTTCAGTTTGAAGAAATATGGTATAATAAAATTATGGGGGTGTTCGTTCGTGCCCGACCTCCATAGAATCGAAATATGTCACAAAGTTTTACACGGTTTTTTAATATAGATCCACAGAATATTGTGATAAGTGTTTCAGTGTGAACAGGTATGGTATAATAAATTATGGGGTTTATCTATTTTATTTTTACTTTCATCATATTTTGATTTGGTTTTGATACCCCCAAATTCGAAGCTATCTCTTTACAACCGTTCCTTTTCATAACCTATCATACTTTCATAAATCAGAGTCCATTTTCTGTAGGCTGTTTTTGAATCCAGTCAACGACGGTTACTTTTGCTAGTATATATATATATATATATATATATATATATATATATATATATATATATATATATATATAGTCCACAGACAAACTGTTTCGCTGCATCATAGCTCTTCAGTTCAGCTAGACTCGCAACTACCTTAAGCCAGGATCAAATCTTGATCGCCTAGATGACAGTCGGTGCTTCAAACTGTTAAGCTGTTTCGGCCGTTGCTAAGATGGGTATATGAAATCACAATGATCAACATTTACACAAAGATCATTGGATGTTTGTTATTTCATTCATCAATATGCTCAACTCCAGATAGGGATCATTTTTAGTCATCTACTGACAAATTGTGTCACAACATCATAGTTCTTCAGTCCAACTGCCTTAAACCAGGATTGAAACTCGATCGCTTAGACAGGTCGATCTTCAGTTGAGTACAAATGTGTTTGGACCTAAATCGATCTTGAAAAATGCTTTTAAAAGTAAGTTTCGATTATTTTTGGATATTTTTTCTGATGAATTATTTTCTAGAAGATTCTGGCTGCCTTGTTTGTACTATTAACGAATGTGCTATAAAAGTAACTGTTTGCTAGATAATAAAAATATAATTGTTGCAAACAATTATTCCATTATTTCTCGAATTATAGATTGTGTCCATTGAGCTGAAACAAAATTCATCCAAAAGCAGCAAAATTGAAGCTAGCCTGCCAGGATACTATATATACAAATGTAGGCAAATTTGGGCATAGTTTATTAGTTTGAAAATATAGGTTCTTTTTTACCAATCGTCATAAAATTTTAACCATAGAAAAGTATCTTCCAAAAGCTTGCAAATTTTCATGTTGTTTCATCTCATAGAACCAGAGATATGAGCATTTCAATATACCAGTATATATATATATATACATATACATATATATATATATATATATATATATATATATATATGTGTGTGTGTGTGTGTGTGTGCGTGTATATATGTATATATATATATATATATATATATGTGTGTGTGTGTATATATATGTATATATATATATATTATATATCCATATATATGTGTATATATATATATATATATATATATGTATATATTATTTTTTTAAAAATAGAATTATCCACTAACACGTGTTTCGTCGTCCACGACTCATCAGAGTGGCTGAATCTAGCGTATATGTATATATGTATATATATATATATATATATGCATATATATATGAATGAACCCTTTTTCATGGTCAACGGCCAACTAGCACCGTGTATATTTGTGTGTATGTATACATGTATTGGGGTGGAGAGCGCTCCCGTAAGCCGTGGTGAAGGTAACCTACATAGGAAAAGCAAATCTCTGATTTAAAAAAACATAAAGCGGGAGACCAGTACACGCATTAAGCTGGTCTGCAGTTTAATTTGTTGCTGGCTATCTTGGTCTTGCTTGTTGCTGGATCTCAACATTTTGAACCGAGAGGGAGGGATTTAGCTGTCGTACAAAGCTAAGACTCTGTAACATCATCTTTGTATAGATACTCCCTCACGCATTTGGGCTCATGGACTTTAAGTGTCCGACAGAGTGGCACTCGTCTGGCAAGACGTTGCAATCATCATTTATATATATATATATATATATATATATATATATATATATATATATATATATATATATATATACCACCCTTTTGGCAATTTTATAAGTTTTAAATCTCAGTGACTATAGATCAGGATTTAACAAATGAAGGCTCGTTGAAAAGGTGATGACCTGAGTGACATTTGCCCTTAAAGGCGCACATTAAGGGGATCATCCATCGTCCAGAGCCTATTTTTTAGCACTTTTTTACAGCCATAAAATGTTTCAGTCATAGTCATTTATTTCCTTAATTTTGCACGGGAATTACAAAATATTTGATATTTTTCCAAAACATCTGGCCTTGATGGAGGAGACACTAAAACTTGCCGGTATTGTTTCAAATGATTTGATATGACAGCAAGAGGAGACTTGATTTCAAATATTTCTAATATGTCATATCTCCCTTTTTTTGGTTTTCATACATAAAGTAAATTTCACAGTATATAAGAGTTATTTGATACTGGAGATATTCATAATCGTACCCTATTTCCAAAAGAGGGGAGATATAACATATGAGAAATATTTGGAATCAAGTCTCCCCTTGCTGTTAATTCAGAGCATTTGAAACCATAGCAGCAAATGTAAGTTTCCCCTCCATGAATGCAAGAAGTTTTGGGGAAATATATCTATATATATATATATATATAAAAATGTAACTCTTGGTTCGTTCATAATTAATAGTCTAAATAACTAAATAAATGATTGCATCGACATTTTGATATAATATGTTCACTGTACCCATGCGTGTTTTTATATATCTTTTTTTAATTAGAACATTATACTTAATTTTTCTATTATAAATAGGTGTTTTTTTTTTGTACCGATAGGCCATTTTTTTTTTTTTTATTTATGGACAATTATTTATCACCGCTTATCTTCATGTGACCAATGTTTCCAATTTAGCGGTTTTCCCGCTAGATCTGAAGATTTCATTTGCAATCTAGCTGGGAATTCTAGAAAATCTGGAGATATTTCGCACCCACACACCCGCAATTTTAGATTAAAATATAAAAAAAGCGCTTGAAAATACTTTAAAACATAAAATAAACTCATTCATGTGAGTAAAAAAAGCAGCATTTATTGCCTTTGGTAACAATTATTTGTTGATTATTTGTTTTGTTTTTCACCTTTTTTTTTTTTGGCTAACCATTCTTAAATCTCGCTATAAAATCGATTTTTCCAAATACATTTTAGGGGAGGGACATTCCAACCTCCATAGTTTAGTTTGAAATACGATCTAAGCAACCCCCCTTAATTTAGAAGTATTTAGTCGAAAATTGTAAAAAGCAAGAAACAACAGCAAAAAAAAAAAAAAAACTTATACCAAACACAGAAAAATAGAAAAACAAAAAACTTTGTTTTGGCATGTTAAAGGTATTTACGTTGGAAGATAATTAAATTCTACTAATTTCCAAATATGTTGTTCAAAGTGGATTTTACACACTGAAAAAAAAAAAAATAAACAAATGTCCGCTTATCGCTTAACGAGTAAGAGGGCTTAATTTCTCAAAAGTTGTAAACAAATGACTAGATGTATCAGAATTTTTGTAGGAATTTTTGACACCCCCTAACACGAAACTCTGAATAAAATATAAAAAACTCGTAATTTCTCTTTTTAAAGTGGGTTGTTTATTTTCTTTATGGATTATACTTCCAAAATAAACTATTAAAGTTGTATAAAAAGTAATAGAAATATTATTTTTTTTTTTTTTAAAACACAGTAATGAAATTAATTGAATTTTATGAGCTTATTATTTTCAATTTTTAAACTTTAAAAATCTATCAAAATTTTTGTATTGATTCAATTTTTACGATATTTTCAGGGTCAATGTGAAATTTTATGCTCTTTCAAATAAACCGAATATAATATTTTAGACAAACGTTTTTTTTAATTCAAGCCCCCCCCTCCATTTTGAAATGTCTATTAAAAAGTAAATAATTAATTTACTCACCAAAGTGTTATATATCAGAAACTGAAGATAAAAGATCAATAAATAATATATTCAAATTTAAAACAAAAAAAAGTAGTGTTTTTTAGAAATTTACCTGTAAAGTCCGAAGTTTAAAAACTTTTTTTTTTTAAACACGTTGTTTTTTTTTTTTTTAATGAAACTTTGGTTCTTGCTTCTTTAATTGGAAAAAAGAATTAGGGCTTGAATTACATTTTTCGAGGAGTTATAAGCTTGGAAAGACGGGGGGGAATTATTCAATATTTTTCACGAAATTTCTGACACACCTAACAAATGACTTATCTACCACTAACCCTAAGTTCGAGTTGCACTCCCAAATTTAGAGTTAGTGATAGTCATAGATTTTTTATACAATTTTCCAAGAGTGAAGTCCCCAATGGTTAAACGACATGCAACCAGTTAATTGTTGTAAAGACAACTTTTAATAAAAGAAATGAAATAAAAATAACTCAAACACAGTTTCAGCACGTATAAAAGATATTTGAATTTTACTGCATTTGGTATCAGGTATTTTTGTTATTGTTTACAATTTCTCGAATATTAATTATTTTACACAAATGATTGTGTTGTTCCTACTTACTTGACCCCCCCCCCAAGAGTCGTCATTCATGGTTTTATTTATTTTTACTAATTTTTAGACGTTTATTTTATTTAATTGTCAGCATGAACCAACTTTGTAAGATGCAGCATATGCTAACACTTCAGCGAAGTTTACTGTATTTATTTTTTAGCAAACATTAATAGCAGAAAGTGTTCCACTTTATTTATTTTGTTTCATAATTAATGATGGAAGTATTTTTTTTTATTTTTCTTAACATCTGTTGAAAAAAAAAAATTTGTACAGTTTCTTGAAAAAAAAAAAATCAAACTTTTCTCCACTTTCACCTAACTATTTACAATGTTCATATAAAGCATTCATTTGTTCTTTTCATAATAAAAATTCCGTTTTCAAAAAGGAACGTTTATTGCCAAATTTCTTTTTAAAAAAAGTGCAAGTTTTCCTGAAAAAAAAACCCAAAAAACTTTCACCTAACAATTTATGGTCAAAAATTAATTTGGGGGGGGGGGAGAAAAAAACAACTTTTATTGATAAAAAAAAATTTCAAAAAATAATGAAAGTAAATAAACGAACAAAATGCAATTTTTCTTGAGGAATGTGTTCCATTTTAACAAACTGAGCCACAGCTAGTATATACATAAAATACAAAATTGAACCCCTTTCTCTTTCATATATATATATATATATATATATATATATATATATATATATATTAGTGATGGGACGATTAAAATATTTTTCCCGATTCTGATACAATTACTGATTCCGCACTAAATTCCCGATTATAATACAATTACCGATTCCGATTCTTTATAAATTTCTAAATATTTAACTACAAAGTTGTTATTTTTCCCGATTACCATAAAAACACACGCTAAATCTGCATATATTTTCTAAAAGGTAAAAAACAGACTTGTGGGCGATAATTTACAGATTTTAGTTTTACTGGTAGTTCAAAATCAATGAATAGTTATTATTCTATTATCACTACGAGTAGTGGAAGATTTTGTTTTTACCAAAATCAATTAAAAGCAAAAACAATAATTAAAGGAATCGCAAATTTTCTCAATTCCGATATCGATTCCGATACTCCAAAAAGTTCTGATTCCGATTCTGAATAATCGTCCCAACACTAATATATATATATATATATATATATATATATATATATATATATATATATATATATATATATATAATGTGTGGCAGGTTCTATTATGTTTAGGCAGTAATCATTATTTCTAGCATTTATTTCTGACCCCCCTTCCTCCTTTAGATGCTTGTTTCTTCATATGGCCTGCTGAGACGTAATCACTCTCAGCAAAAGAATGCCATCGCCCAAGTTCTTGTGAGCATTGTTCGCATAATAACGTTTGAAATATGAGCCATTTATGATTGTCATTCTGACGCTGTCTACAGACTTCTTGTAAATCCTGAATGGAGAAAGAACGTCGTGAGCAGTGCAACTTCACTGGAATATTCAATAATCATTAATTTATGCATTCCGTGCAGTTGCTCTATGGAAATGTGGGTCTCTTTTCTTCGTGCACTTTTGCCAGTAAATCTAAACCGAGAAGCCTATTTATACATGTGGGGCTTAATAAGCTTGCACGATTACTGAACGGTCTTTGCTTCGATACCCAAATGATGAAAATGAAGGCAAGCACACATTAAATTTATTCTGTGGTTCTGCGGAGGACTCAAATTTCAGATTCTATTGCGTTGAAGTAGAATAACACATGATTATATAAAATTGGAATATAATAATCAAGCAAAAGACCCCCCCCCCGCCCTCTCATTCTTCAGTTGAATATTTTTTGCTAATGATATCACACTCTACTGTTTTAGCGTAAATGCAAAGCTCTTTGTAAATAAAAACAAATTGAGCCCTGTGAGAGCGGTGGTTAATGGTTGTATAAGGCATTGTTAAATACTGCCACCAGTATCAATCCCGTGACCTATTGGGTAGAGCTACTCAATGGTTTTTGGGTCAGTAAAGGCTTGGGAGAGATGCTTGTTTCACCATACTGAAGAACTGCAATACAGTGAAACAATTTGTGGATAACTATATGTATATATATATATATATATATATATATATATATATATATATATATATATATATATAATAAGTTATAAAATATATATGCGCATAAGCCTGCAGAGTCCTAGAGTGGATGAAACGCAGAATATTCAGTGTAGTTTAATCGCCATATATATTTTATAACTTACTAATTAGCTCTACCTACGTATTGAGCACTTTTGAAGTAAATACTTAAAGTTTACGTATAAATTTATACTTACGGATATTAATTTATGTGAGTAAATGAAGTAGTTATATATATATATATCCAAATAAAATATGTATATATATGAAGAGATGGAAAAGGAACAAACCAAGTTATATGTTCATTAACGTTTCATCTTTATTTCAAGACTTCCTCGGAATGATTAAATTGAAAATAATAAAATTGCAACGTTGCATGGCGTTACACTTGAACCGTGCTTGTTACAACTAAAACTTCTCTCGGACCCCTAGACCGTCTGGCATAATCGAAAAGGAACAAACAAACAAAAATACATACCAAACTATCTTCCACTACATTATGTTGAGGAAGAAGAGGAAAAAAAAGATTGACAAAGGAGTCTTACTCTGAAATATATTTCTTTAAAAATAAACACCCGTTTATTTTGTAAGAAATTTCGCGTTGCAGTTTTGGCTTCAAATGTATTTATACATGTTTTATTCTTCAAATTTCACTCAGTGCTTCTAACGGATATAAACAAAAAAAACAAAAAAACTACCCAGATTTTAAAAATAAATAAATCTGGATCGTTTTTTCATTTTAAAAAATAGTTTTTAATCACCGTTACTCTCCCATCTTGTCTCTCACTGTCACATATTCATCTATCCTGACTAGCATTTCTCCACAGCCGGCCCATTTTTCGTCCTCAACTTTACATGTCCATTTTCTTCAACCAGCTTCTCTGACCACGTGGTGCATTTTTTTTTCTCTTTTGTCTTCTTTTTCTTCTCACGCACACTTCCTCATTTTCATCAGCACTTTTTTGGCTACTGCTGCTGTTAATATCTTGTCGGTATCGTTTCAAATGATTTGAAATAACAACAAGAGGAGACTTGATTCCAAATATTTCTCATATGTTTTATTTTCCTTTTTTTGATTTTCATACATAAAGTAAATTTCACAGTATATAAAGATTATTTGGTATATAAGGATTGAGCACTGTGGGAGCGGTGGTTAATGGTTGCATAAAGCATTGTTAAATATTGCCACCAGTATCAATCCCGTGACCTATTGGGTATATATTTCACTGCTGCTGATATTTTTCCATGCGCTCATATGCACTATGTTATATATCTTCCTTATAAAAAAAAAATTCTTCACAAGAATTTAATTAAATTAGCCGGAGAGAATAAAAGAAAACAAGAAAAGATAACTCAAACGTTCACACAATAAAACATGAATAATTAAATTCAAATGAAAATGTTTTAGTACATAGTCTGTTCGATATTTCTATTTCATAAATGGAATAGATAGACAATCAAACAGACAAAGAGAAATGTAATATAGATATCTACGAACAGCCTACAATAAGTTTCTAGACGTTTTTGTACAGGCACTTAAAATTGTCATAGATTCTTTAAAATTAAGTATGTTATTGCTATACATCTTATGAGATGACTGACCAATTGTTATAATTTCAAGTTCAAATTAACAGCTACAGAAGGAATTGGAATACACTCTACTAAAGCCTGATTGTCACAGCTGGTGAATTTCAAAAGGGCAATCTGGACGTGAGGATACTTTCGAAGAACCACATGCAATAAACTTTTGTTTTAAACCTGGAAAAATGCTACAGAAACGTACGGAATGCTTCAGACTCCGTTTGGACCATCTTGTATGAATCGAGCATCAGTTTTTGAGTGGCATGTTAAATTTTGAGCCATTCTGTAGAATAAAGATGACGGTAGTAAATCCAGTCGGCAGAGAATTAATGCAGTTACGATTTCAAGAGATCAGTGATTCTGTAGAACAAAGATGGCAGCAGTAGATCCAGTCGGCAAAGAATCAATGATGTCCGACTTAGCTATGGTTCAGTCATGTCAAGACGGAGACTGGTAGCGAACTGACTGGAATCCAAACGTCGATATTTTTATAATGAGGTCAGAGGCTTCTCATTGGATTTATAATTCCAAATTCTGGGAGTAATACCCTTCACATCAATCAAAAACATTTTACCCCTCACTCCTTTTTAGATATAATGAAAAAATCCTTTCAGACCCAATTTGGTTTAATAGTGTAAAAATAAAAAAAATATTTATTTTTCCCCCTTTTTATTATTTTGGGGATCTATCTTTATTTCCATTGGTCAGAAAAAAAAAAAAAAAAAAAAAAAAAAAAATATATATATATATATATATATATATGTATATATATATGTATATATGTGTATATATATACATATGTATATGTATATATATGTATATATATGTATATATATACATATGTATATGTATATGTATATATATGTATATGTATATATATATATGTATATATATGTATATGTATATATATATATGTATATATATGTATATATATATATATGTATATATATATGTATATATATATATACATATGTATATATATATATATGTATATATATATATGTATATATATATGTATACATATATATACATATGTATATATATATATATATATATATATATATATATATATTGCCATAATGTGTGTGTAAAAAGAAGACATTTTTAATTCAATTGTTTAAGATTCTTTTCTATTTCTAATATATATATATATATATATATATATATATATATACACAAATACATACAGATATACAGTACTTTATACAAACATATACAGACCGTCTTCATCCATCAAAAACATTTTAACATGGCATAAGAGATTCCAGGAAGGCAGAGAGTCCATGAATAATGATGAGTGACGTAGAGGAGTAAGAAAGTCATAACACCAGAGTTGATTGGCCAAATAAAGAATTTCATGCATAAGAACCTTTGTGTGTCTATAGAGACAATAAGGGCACCGTTTGATGTCAGTGTGGGAACTGTGTACACAATTATTTGTGAGGAACTGAAGATATGGAAGATTTGTACGGAGTTTGTTTCAAGGATGCTCCATCCTTGTCACAGACTATTTCACTAAGATGCGTATCAAAACAGTTCCTCACCATCCCTATAGTCGAGACCGTACTTCTTGTGACTTTGGGTTATTCCTTAAGCTCAAGGAAAACCTAAGAGGCTGTTGCTATGAGACAATTGAGGAGACGAAAGAGACTGTGATGAGTCATTTACATGCTCACACAAGGAGCCTTCCATAGGGCCCTCTAAAAGTTGTTAGAACAGTAGAAGAAGTGCATTGCAGCCTGGGGAGATTACTTTGAAGGGGACTAGAATTTCATGTGTGTACTTTCAATAAAAGTGCTGATACAAAAATCATATGGAAACTCATTGAAGGCACTTCGTATATATTTACAGACAGACTGTTTCGTTATATCATCGTTCATCAGACAGGTATGTACTTCAAACTCAGATAAATAATATCAGCTGCCGAGAGTGCTCTATTCATTTACAAAGATTTTTTTTTTTTTAACTATCATTAATGGTAGACAGTAATTACACTTACCAGAATGCACAACCCATGTAGGGATGATGAGCATATGAGATGCTCAACCAGTATCTTTTGTTTAGTTGAAACTGACATCTGTATTTTATATCAGTCAATTTGATCTGTTAACAAAACTTGATATTTATTTTCAGATGTAATTCATTAAAAGATCGACAGGTCAGTGTTCCACGCATTCTGGCATTTGCAAACAATTACATGAAAAAGAAAAGGTGGAACAACCTTTATTCCAAAATGACAGCCTTTGGCATTATTTTATGCAAAACTTGAGTTTGGTTTGCTTATTTTATGGCATATCAACCCTTTTCATATTAAATAACCTGAAAGAGGTTGATTACAACATATCAACCCTTTTTAGGTTAAATAACATGAAAAGGGAAGATATGTTGTAATCAACCTCTTTCAGGTTATTTAATTTGATTATCTGAACTCTTGTTTTAATCTTGAATATTATTTTCCAAACGTTTCAGCCGATGTAACCGCTCACCTTCTTCAGATGAATCTTGTCAAATATTAGGAATTTTCCTGTCGAACTTGGGAATCTGCACAGAATTTTGTTACATATATGAATGGGCTGTGATTGTCAAGTTCTCTTGGTTGTTATTTCGTGTTAAAATGAATACACTTTTTATGTTTTTAATACATATGTGTTTTTTTTTTTTTTACAATTTACACTTCAAAATAAAAGTGATAACTAACATCGGAGCCCGGTGGAGGTTAGTGGAAGTAGGTGGGTCGTAGAACTCTGTGTCAACCTGTATTTTCGCTTTGTGTCTCCTCGCCCCTGTTTTCTCTCTGCCCCCTTTTTTTTTTTTTTTACAAAGGAGTCACCACTTATCAAGGCCCTGAGGCCACTCGAGGATAAGAGTTATTGAGTGTACAGTAATCAATGGAATAATATCGCAGTAGTCGTTATTAACGGAAATTCGGCAGATTGGATTACTTAAAGGGGCGGTTCAGCAAGAAATTGTTTATATTGGACTTGAAGACAACCAAGAAAGAAGCATTGTTTGTGGAATCTATGTTTTGATTTAGGCACAGTTAAAGAGTGGGGAAAGTTATTGACAGTGGTTTCAGCTAGTTGGGTGTTTTTCGAAAAAGATTGGTGAGGGGGACCAGAGATTGGAGCTCAGACGAGCACTTGCCAAGGAAATAACAATAAAATAAAGACAGGCCTTTCTGTGAGAAAGAGGTTGAAGGGAAGAGAAAAGGGCATCCCCCACTAAATTACAAAGTCTATTTTGAACTCTGTCAAGGCAGGATAAGCTGCTTCTAGCAGTTCCTGCTCAGATGTGGCAACAATACACCATCCCTGGAAGTATTTGGCTTTTATATAGATAGAGAATTGCATCAGCAGTGAGATATCTACTGGAGTGGTAGAAAGATTCCATCATTCTTCCAGCGACCTTGGCAACAGATTTGATGTACGCATTCCATTTCAGATCAGGAGTAAAGGTCAAGCCCAGAAGCCTGTCAAAACATGAAGCTTCTCCAAGATGAGAACCCTCCATTTCAATTGATGTCAGATGGGGATCAGGGCGTTGATGATGTAAGAATAGAAGCTTGGTTTTAGATGCATTAAAAGTAATCAGTCACCTTTTCCCCCATTGTACTATGCGCTCAAAATCCGAGGAGAGAACCAGAGGAAACTTGATCATTTACGGCCTTTGATGTGTTGCTATAGATGGTAGTGTCATCAGCATAAGTGTCAATGAATGATCTAAGTATGTGTTTTGGGAGATCATTGATGTAGATTAGGAAGAGAGTTGGGCCCAGGATGAACCTCTGAGGGAGTCCAGCATTAATACTGTGAGCTTCCGATTTCTGCTCATCAACCACTACTCTTATGAGCCTATCAGAGAGAAATTATTTAATAATTGAGAAGACATTTCCAGCTATACCATAGCTGGAAATCTTATGAAGTAGGCTTTTATGCAATACCCTATCAAAGGCCTTTGATATGTCAAGAGCAATTGCCCTAGAGAGGAAACCTTTGTCAAGAGATTCACTAATCCTATGAGATAAAACCGTTAGCATATCTGCTGTAGATCTCGCAGATCGGAAACCATATTGCTTTTCAATAAGAAGGTTATTTCTGTTGAGGTGGTTGACTACTTCCTTATTTAATATGAAATCTAGTAACTTACTCGTGACACACAGGAGACTTATTGGTCTGTACTGAGAAGGAGATGATCTATTACCTGAATTCTTAAACACAGGACATACTGTTATAGGAGGAAATACCGGAGGTTGACGGCCTTGGTCGCATAGGGTAGAATTAGCTACAAAGTTCTTGGCAATAGGTTGGCTTTGTTCGATGCTGACAAGATGACCTCAGGTCCATTGATGATGGTTGGGATAGAACACACGCTTCTGTTCATGATTCTGTTTGCTATTCACCAAAACTGGTAGGAACCAAGCTGCTGCTCAGCTACTTTGGATTTAACGGACTGAGTATATAGCCCTCTTGCATTTTTTATTACTCTTTTACAGTGGTTGTTAGCAGTCCTGAAAACAGTTTTAGTCTCAGTACATCTATTATGTTGGTAGCTATGGAAAAGTGATTTCTCTGCATAATGACAGCAGTGCATTCTGGGGAGAACCATGACTGGCTGTTAGGTTTTTACTGGAATTTTTTGGAGGGTATGAAACTGTCTATACCTACAATTTAACTATTCTGTTAGGTATGTTATTATAGAGGACACATCCTTTTTAAACATGGAATACAAAGGTAGGTCTGATATAAATGTAAGGAAGGTATCCCAGTCAACCATAGAGTATCGGTATACTGTACGATGGAGAAGTAAGTCAGAGGACCTATTTCATTTCGTTTTTATCTTAACTGATACAACACAGTGGAGACACAATAGAGGATGAACATAGCTCAGGGCAAGTTGTGAGGAAAAGGTCTAGGAGACTTGCGTACTGGTCATCAGAGTCAGGCACATAGGTGGGTTTGTGAAAAATTTGAGTGAGGTCATAAGCAATGGAGAAATCGTGACAGAACCTCTCTTCTTCATCTTGTTAAAGTGTGTTAACCGTCCCATATTGTGAACATTGAAGTCTCCAGAGACGTGAATGTTTGCTGAAGGATGTGCAGACAGGACGTGGTCAATCTTCTAAGATATGCTTTTAAAGATAGTAGCTCCACTGTTATGGGGGCGATAGAGTATGAATATGAACGCAGTAGTGTGGGCAAGTGCAACCCAGAAGCACATATAGGGTAAGTTAGGATCTTCTCTGGAGATGTCCCTACCACAAGGACCTCCATCTTTTATGTAGGCAAATACTCCATACCCATGGCGATCTTGGGGGTCAGATTTAGAAGTTGTTAGAGTATCCTTTAATTACAAACTCATCTAGGGAAATGGTCCAATACCAGTTTCACTTAGGAATAATAGGTCTAGTTTAGTCTCCTGTAATAGAGTTTGAACCTCTGGAAGGTTAGAGCATAGAACTCTGATGTTGGAGGAGACATGGTAGTAGGGGTCTACGTTGTAAGTTGGAGGTTTGGGTTTAATCGTGTATTTTTTCTGGAAACCTTTCATGATTGAGTTTTAGGGTTTGTGGAATAGGTCGACAGACTTGCTTAGAGCAGGGCATAGAGGGAAAGTAAGAGAGAAAAAGGAAAATAAATTTTTCTTGTAGCCCATGATAAGATAAAACTGTAACAATTATCCACTAATATGGCATCAAGAGGCCCCACCAGAAGCTACTGCATGGTCCAGAATCCATTCACCAAATGGCAATACAGCAGCCCCAGTACTTTGCACCTGCTGATAGGACAGCCTCCTTAGTGGTTAATACAAGTTTCAGGTCCCTGACTATCAGGTGGATAATGTCAGCCCAGTTAAAATGTTTACCTACAGCACTCTTACTAGTAACATGGCTACAAGGATAAACATAGAAACAGAATTTCCAACATCTCTGGCAACTGTTCACACAAATACTGCCAACTTATAGTACAGCTTTTTCTCCTCCCTTTGTCAGAAAAATCACTCATTAAAATATGAAGACTGAGGGACAAATCTCTTTGACCTGTTGACCTTTTTTCTGCCAGCTTGTTTATTATTTTGCGACTCTCTGGGTCATAGTTCCTGTTGATTGACCTGCTTACTTTATTTTCGCCAGCTTTTGTTTATTGTACTTTTTGCTGAGTTTTAGTCTAACCCATTTAATATCGGTTAGCTTTCCTGGCCGATTGACGTAATATTGACGCATTCCAAGGCATCATGGATATAGGTTGTGTTCTTTTGATTGCCTGGACACCTCTCCCTACCAATTTCAAATGGAACCTTTTATTTAACTAATATGGATAGCATGCTCTCTTGCCGTCAACTATAACCGAGTAGAAATCCTAAGTAAATCAGAATCGTATTATAAGCATTGTTCTCATTGAGGATTTAGCCTTCAACCACCAGAAGAGTGTAACTTACAACTGAATTTTACCAAGTACTTTATCCACTGTGCTATGGGTCTTTGCAGACATACCCCAATCATCTTACATTCTTTTGTATTTTCCTTGTAGTTTCAAGGTTAAGCTTAGTAGAACTAGCTTTAGATCACGGCATCTGCATGGGAATATAGGGTGATTTGCCATGTTTGCCAATTTTTGGTATAGGTTTCCCAGTCATTTTCATGTTTGTATTAATTCGGGTTTATAGCAACTTGATATTATGTTTGTGAATTTTTTTTAGATGAGAGTTGATAATTTGTATTATTTGAATTATTCTGAATAATTCAAACTAGCAGAACCCGTGGAAATTCTGCGGTGGTTGAAAATCTTTAAAACACATTATAAATAGAATAAATAAAAAAAAAATGAAGAAAAACAAATAACAACGAATTTAAAACAATTTTTTAGCAAATTCTTTTTTAACCTTTTAAAGAAAAAAAAATTGATTAAAAAATTTTGATTTTCTTTTTCAATGAAAATTCAACACACATCACATTGTTTTGTTTTGTTTTTTCTTTCTGAATAATTTTTTATATAGATTATAAAGGAACATATGTCAATTCACTTGCACATTTTTTTTTGTAATTTGAAAAATAAACTATGATAAAAAACTTAGTCTCCTCGCTACATGACTTTTTTTTTTAATCATAAAGTAAAATAGCCAATTTGAAACCGTAAACAGACAGCCATGTTTTTTTTGTTTTTTTTTTGAAAATTTTTGGAGAGGAAATGGTTTTAATGATTTTTAATTTATAAAGAGGGACTATAAAGGGAGATAATTCGTTTCTCATTAATTAATGTTTGTGATGATGATGTTTTTTTTTGTGACACTGGACATACGGACAAGTAAATTAATATTTATATGATATAAATTATTATTAGATGATACAATTATCAATCTTTCCAGCTTATTTAACCTGAAAAGAATTGATACCCTATCTGTAATCAGCCCTTTGCAGGTTATTTAAGCTGAAAAGAATTGATACCCTGTTTGTAATCAGCCCTTTCCAGCTTATTTAACCTGAAAAGAATTGATACCCTGTCTGTAATCAGCCCTTTACAGGTTATTTAAGCTGAAAAGGGTTGTTATCTTGTAATCAAGCCTTTGATATAATCAACGCCTTTCAGGTTATTTAACATGAACAGGATTTTTATACTATACTCGACCCTTTTCAAGTTATTTAACGTGAAAGGGTTTATATGTTTACTAATGATTACTATATTGTCCAATTTCTACTGTACACTCTTTAACCCTTATCCTTGAGTGGCCTATTGGCCTTGATAATGTGGTGATGCCTTTGTAAAAAAAAAAAGAAGAAAAATCCACTCCTTGCTGCAATCAGTACCTTTCCGGTTATTTAACGTGAAAAGAATTGAAATGCTGCAATCAACTCCTTGCTGTTATCAACTCATTTCCGGTTATTTAATGTGAAAAGGGTTGAAATGCTGTAATCAACTCCTTGCTATAATCAACCCCTTTCCGGGGATTTAATGTGAAAAGGGTTGATATGCAGTAATCAACCCCTTTCCGGGTATTTAACGTGAAAAGAATTGAAATGCTGTAATCAACTCCTTGCTGCAGTCAACTCATTTCCGGTTATTTAACGTGAAAAGAATTGAAATGCTGTAATCAACTCATTTCCGGTTATTTAACATGAAAAGGGTTGATATGCTGTAAAAACAAAACTAATTTTTAAAAATCTATCTCCTTCAATTAATGTTATTTTAAAATGAAAATTGTTGCCTTCAGCTGTTGCGGCAATTGAAAAGGAATCCAACGCCATTTAGTTTTGTCACAATAATTTCTACCTTTCTAATTAATGAGGACTAATTGACACACGCGTTTGCCATTAGTTACACCCCACTTTTATTTAACACCTTCTCTTGTCAGCATTGATACATTATTAAATCTGCTAACATAGATTTAATATTTCCCAAAATAGGACCAAACAGTATACAAAGATAACAATGGTGGGCATTCGAGCCAAGATCACAGTGTAGTATCTGTTCTGATGCTACACTTCATCTTTTCTGTCCTCGGTTAGTGGAGGAGAAATTATTCATGACTGAGACAATTTTAATTTTTTGTTCCTATCCAGGATGCCCCTTTTTAGGGAGCTGGATTTTTCCCAACATTAAAAACCAATCTTGTGTCTAACTCTGTTTTCGTAGGGAGGCAAGTAAATGGTGATTATTCTACAGTGTTATAATTGGATGGTCTGTCTAAAAAGTAACGGGACTTGCTGTGCTAAATGATCTATGTACAAAAGCAGATTGTGTTATTTAATCTACTGTCATCTATATATATATATATATAAAGGCAAAATGTGTGTTAGTGTGTGCATTTTTTTCTGTATGTCCTGCGAAGGCTTTTTTCGGGGTGGTTCTCGGGTTGGTTGCTAATTTTTATAACTTTTTATATGCTACCGAGATGATAATATCTAAGATTTACAAAACGACTCAGCATGTACTTTTAATTTGGGAAACTTTTATGCACGATTTTCGACATATTTATTGGCCCACAGGTGTGTCTTTGGCTTTTCAGTATAAAAAAGCGAAACTCGGCACTCCTGCGGCACGTCCAGAAAAGCAATGAGCGCTTTGATGAATGTCGATGAAAACGGTCATATCAGACAATTGCTATTCATTTGGGCTCCCTCAACAAGTTGGGTACAGAAAAAATAAAACACAAAAAAATCTGTCTCATAGAAAAAAAAAAAAAAACTGTGACCACCTAAATAATTCTAATTGAATGAGTTTTTTTTTCTTTTTTCTAACCTCCTTTCCGCTCTTACTCCATTCCACTACCTAATATTCTAAAAACGAAAAAAAAAATCATTTTTCCGGCATATACCCTTGAAAAGTTAGTCTGAATGAAAAGCGCTTCGGGTGTATTTTAACGATCTCGTTTTTAATTGACTTATTTATTTTACTGAATTGTACATTTGTTACATGTAACTTCCCCCATTTTTTTTCCTTTTTCCTCACCCCGTTTTCCATCTTATTTTAGTCGACTAAATTTCCGCTATGGTTCATTTCTTTACAATTATTTTAAAATTTTGCCAATCGAATAAAGATATATATTTATATATATATATATGTGTGTGTGTGTGTGTGTGTGCGTGCGTGTGTGTGTGTGTGGGGGGAAAGAGATCGTATTACTCTTTCTGTCTCCCACTATATATATATTTTATTTACCATATGATAGAGTTTAGATTTGCAATTGAAATAATTTGATAAACAACAAAAGCAAAGGAAAAGCTTAAATAAAAATTGTTGAACAGAATTTTCATCTTGATGCCTTGGTAGTTTAGTATCAAAAACATTTTAAAAATACATATTGAATTATTGATATTTGAACTTATAATTATTTCATTGCTTGGAATTCGCACAACATTTGAATTTGCTCTACTTTATTGAATTTGTATCGTTCTCTTCTTTTTTTTTTGAGACAAGTTAGCGAAACCATCTTTTACATTGTCACTTTCTTTTCATCTTGTTTAATGTTTGGAATTCCACAACCAAATACAAATTCTCATCTGATTAACAAAAAGATTTAAAGTTTGAAATGATCGTTGTAATTTTGTTTTACCTACGGCAAACACACTCTTCACATCTTGTGAGGTTTTAATCAAATATTCGATCCTGCTGACAAAAATTTCCGATTTTCTTACAAAAATATTTTCTTTTACTTAAATTATTTTACAAGTTGAGCTTTATGCCTACATAACATTTAAACTTGTTATTTAAAAAAAAAAACACTATAAAAATATTTGATATTAAATATTCCTAGAACGAATGTGGGTGTGTTGTGGAATGTTTTCACTAATACTCTTGGAAAAAGTATAGATACATGTCTTCTCCGCCAAGCTATGTGAAAACAGTAGGACAAACTTGATTCTCAAGCATTGACAGAGTAACTAATATAGAAGAAGGAAAACTCTAAAATAACTGTGACGAGCATGCATGGAAGCGCTCAAGAATTGTATGCCAATATCCAAGTTGGGCTTACCTCTGGCGAAAATGAGTTCGTCCAAGAGCTATGAAAAAGCCCGTAAGTCATTTGACGATTAACTGCCAAAGTTGCTCTCGTGGTGAGTCATTGCGTCCATGATTGTGTTCCGGTTCGAATCACCGGAGTTGTTTAGGATCATTTCATGTCAAATCGTCGGAAGTGTTCGTGTTCTAATCGACGGAGTTGTTCAGGATCGTGTAGTGTCGAATCATCGGACGTGTTCATGTTCGAATCGATGGAGTTGTTTAGGATCATTTTATGTCGAATCATCGGAGGTGTTCGTGTTCGAATCCACGTAGTCGTTCGGGATTGTGTAGTGTTGAATCGTCGGGGGAGTTCATGTTTGAATCGTCAGAGATGTTCGGGTTGGAATTGGTGGAGTTGTTCAGGATAATGTTGGGTCACGTGAACGAAATTGTTCAGGACCGTGCTGCTATATGTGATAACAATTTTTTGTTTGTTCACTCTTTCCTCGTGAAGCAACAATAACTCAATCTGTCCTCATATATGGATAGTCTTGCAAAATCTCTACTTATATATAAAAGGCACTTTGCATGTATTTATATGCATTTACGTGTGTGCGTGTGTGTGTACGCACGTGTGTGAGTTCGTTTCCCATAGACTCCAAAATGGCTGGGCTGATTTTTTTACATTTCACACAAATGTACTTTATGTGTCTGGGAGTGTCTTCTTAGGTAGGTTTTGTATCGGAATGCCTCTGATAAGTATCAAAATTTGATAATAAAAAAATCAGATTAAAAAAGGAAAATTCCAATTTTGACGAAGATCCTTATACAGCTTAGCACCAAAGTTGCATTTCAGAACTTTTATCATCGCGTAAGCAGAAGGGCTCAGCATATAAAACTAACAGTAGGTTCTTTGATAAGACAGTGGCGCGTTTGAAATGAGAGCTTCTGTTTAGAGCACAACTGAACTATAATACTTAACTTTTGCATTTTAAATTTTAATTCAAATCATATAAAGCTAATACTATAAAATTAACAGTAAGTTCTCTACAGTGCAATGTAGACTACAATGCATTGTGGACAATATCACTACGAGGAGTCATGTGAAGCTTCCTCCCGATGCACTGCAATGGGTCTCTGACTAAAGCAGGTAATCAATCAATTTGATTGAAAAATGGCCGATTTTACCGATTTCCATGACAATAAAAGTATTGGAAGTGTGAAGTATTCATCGATCCTCATTCAATCCCGGGCAACGTCCAGTCTACTTGCTAAAAGTCGAATATTAGTGACATATCTGAGAGGGTGCCACTCAGAACACATTTTCTTGCTTTGAAATAGTACAAAATCGACGGGTCATATGCAGTATAATGGGTTTCAAACAAATACATTTTTAGGTAAAAACACTATAAAATATTTTTATGTTACGTCGAAAATCGTAAAAATTCCAAAAATTATGAAAAATGATCGACTAGAAGATCTGCTAGACCTGTAAATTCATCCTTGTCTGTTCGTCCGTTCGCACTTTTCTCAATAAATACGCTTTGGAATTTTTAAAAATTTTGCACAAACATTAAACATGATATGAGTAAAAACGTAACAGAACAAATTTTCTGAGAAAACTCCGGTTACTCCCTAGGGGTGCCTTTTCGGTTAAAATGGCTAAAATTGACACTTTTGAGCTTATTAAAAAAAATTGATGCCTTGGATTTTTATAAAACTTTCTAAAAAAATGTAACTAACTGATTTCTGTATAATTTTGTTTGTCTATACTTCGCGATAACTTTTGGGTGTGCCCCAGTGGCTCTTTTAGGGCTAATATGAACACTCCCTTTTTGGAACTATTTTACCATATTTGTCCAAAATTTTCTGTGTATGTCTATTTAGCAGTTTTGCATGGTGCTGAACTCAAATTTAAATATGTGAAGGCCTTGGGGACTTTTGGGGCTAAATGGGGGAGGGGGAATGATGGACTTAATCATTTCTTTTTTTGCATGTGCAGAACTCAAATTTACACATGTTAAGGCCTAAAACTGTCTCGTTTGTTCATTTTCACCAGGATTTGACGTCCCTTGGGGACTTTTGGGGCAAAGTTTGGGGGGGGGGGCAAATGCTGAACATAGTCATTTTTTTTTATGTCTCGTTCACTGTGCACTCAAGGGGGACCATGCATGCTTCACTTGTTTTTACTTATAATTATTTTTTCTATGTGATCATTTTTCATAATTTTTTGATTGTTTACTAATTTCGACATGACATGTCAGTACATAATCTAAAATTCATTTATGTGAAATCACCAAATCGATTATGTAATCTGGTTGTTGACGATCTCTTCTATAGCCCTTTCTCACAGAAGTGAACTTGCTAGTCTTTCTCTATTCTGTCATTATTTTCATGAACACATACTCAGCTGAGCCCAAAACTCTGGTTCCTCTTCATAAGTCATCCACAGCAAAACTCGTTTTCTATTACAAGTGCTAATAACTTCCTTCCCCTGCATGCCTAGCATCAAAATTGAATTTTCATGAACAGAGTTTCTTTCCAAGAACTACTCATCCGTGGAAACTATTATAATATGAGTATTTCATGTTTTTCTTTTCAAATCAGTGTCAGCAAGTAGTAGCCAGAAACGGTCCCTACGAATATTTATTTTTTTTTTATCATTTCATTCATCATTTTCAATCCTTTCATAATATTCGTTATCATTCAAATGACACAATCTATCAACCTCATTAACCCTTATCGCCAAGTTGCTTTTGTTTTGTTTTTGTTTTTAGCATCAAGATTTATGCTATATAAAGTGTTAGGTAAAGCTATTTTATATAATTTAGTTAACACTTTATAAATGAGTTTTTTATACGTTAGGTAATCGATTTTATAATAGTTTTTTTTGTCTTATCAGCAGGAACAAGAAATTAGAAAGAATTAAATGATCCTAATTATGATATAATAAAATTATTAATTTTTATGTAAATTATAAAATTATTAATTCCATCTACTAACTAACTGACTAATGAATTAATTTTATTCAAACAATTTTCACTACATAAATATATGCAAATAATAGGGGGGAAATAAGTTCAATCCAGCGACTGGCACCCTTTCTAACTCAACAATAAACAACAACATATGCAAATAATAAATAAGATATTTATCAATATTCAAATTTTAATTTTAGCTGCAATATTTTAAGTCTAAAAAATTCTTATTTTTACTTTACTAGAATATCTTGTTCTTTACTTTTCCAGGTTGAATTTCTTGTCCTTTACTTTTCCAGGTTTAATAAAATCTTAAGAATATTACTTTTCATGCGCGCATTTTTACATATAATATATATATATATATATATATATATATATATATATATATATATATATATATATATATATATATCCGAAACAGCTACATGGTAAGCAGCTGAGGATCCTCGTTTTCTATTTACAAAATTTTAGTTATGGTTTTCTCTTTTTATTTTTATATTAGTTAAATACTCTTTTATAATTGAAGACTCTTGGGAAATCGGCTTATGTAAGTGCTAAGTCTATTTCTATTTTACAATTTAAATCAGGCCTCTTTTTTTTTCTTTCTTTTTTTTTTCATCCGTGTATTCTCATTTATAATTATAAACTTTTTAGAAGTCGGATTATGTAGGTGCGAAGTCTGCGATAGGTTAAAGTTAGTTTCTTTTTTCATTTTCGGGAATTTAAACTACATTCTTGATTTTTATTTTTCATCTTTTTATTCAAAGCTTCGTTAAACTATATATATATATATATATATATATATATATATATATATATATATATATATATATATATTAATTAATTAAAATTGTACAGAAGGTCAGAAAAACATTTGTACCTCCGTTTCAAGCCTAACATAAGGGGGGGGGCAGTTAATAGTAAATCGTTGTTTTCTGTTTTAAAACAGAAAACAACATGGCTGACGAGAGCCTAACATTATTTACGATTTACCATTAACTGGTCTCCCTTATGGTAGGCTTGAAACCGATGGTACCAATGTTTTTCTGGCCTTCTGTAAAATTTTAAATAAATATTAAGCTCTTATATTGAAAAAGGGTTTTCTTTGTAATCGAGCACTTTGCTGGAATTCTTTCCCCAAAACAGTATATATATATATATATATATATATATATATATATATATATATATATATATATATATATATGTATATACTAGCAGGGGTGCCCGGCGTTGCTAGGGTGTTTGAAGGTGTATGCTGTGCAAAAAAAGCAAAAAAACAAAAAAGAATAGTTAATTTTTTAAAACTTTGACCCCTATTATGACCCCTTAAAATTTATAATTTCGGGCTCAAATCACTTTATTAAGTTAGATCCAGGTTCAAGGAACCTATATCTAAAATTTCAAGTGTCTAGACCCAAAATTGTCGGAGGAGTTTGGTAGAGTTCTTAAAGGTCAAATCGTTGAAATTTGACCCCTTAACAGCCAAATTTCTGGCTGACACCCGTCACATCGATTTTCCCAAATCTCAGTACCCGGTATTTCAAATTTCGAGTCTATAGACTAAAAATTGACAGAGTTATTGCGTAGGGAAATGTACACAGACAGACAGACAGACAGACAGACACGTTCACTTTTATATATATATATATATATATAAGTGAACGTGTCTGTGTACATTTCCCTACGCAATAACTCTGTCAATTTTTAGTCTACAGACTCGAAATTTGATATACAGGTTACTGAGATTTGGGAAAATCCATATGATCGATTTTCGGACAGAAATTTGGCTGTTAAGAGGTCAAAGTTCAACGATTTGACTTTTCAGAACTCTACCAAACTCCTCTGACAATTTTGGGTCTAAACACTTGAAATTTTAGATACAGGTTCCTTGGAGATTGATCCAACTTAATAACTGGATTTGAGCCCAAAACAATAAATGTTAAGGGGTCATAATAGGGGTCAAATAAAAAAAAGATTGACCGTTTTTTATTTATTTTATTCATTTATTTTTTTTGCTCAGCATAGACATCCAAACGCCCGGGTAACGCCGGACACCAATGCTAGTATATATATATATATTATTTTATTGTGCAATAAAATTTAATAAACACAAAATATAACATTTTACATATAATGCAATGTCTCAACGGGTAAAAAAAAATGGCAGCAAAAGAAGGAGGTTCACAAGTTAACTAATTTCTCTCTTTTCTCTCTTTTTCTTTTCTTCATCTATTATATACGATATTTAGTCAAGCGAAAACAAAAGTCTGAAGATTTGAGTTCGGCTGTTTATGAGAGTGGACAGGATTGGGTTAAAAAGGCGGGGATTAATAATCACATAGTACTTATGTCTTAGAAATGGCATAATCCAAACGAGATGCGTGATCTACAGAAATAAAGTAATCACGAGAAGTCATCGTCCAATTTCAGGCTTTCTAGAAATTTAACAGTTTCTTGATATTCGCGGTAACATGACCGTTTCCTTTAGATGTCTGCCCCTCTTTTTGTTGCGTCGATAAATACATATAAGCACGTTGACCCTTTATCCCGTGCAGTTATCTCCAAGTCGAGCTAATTGTAGCGTGCTGTAAATTTAACAATCTCTTCGCCACAGATCCCGTCAATTTGCGTCTGCCCATCTCGACGATTGATTTCAGACATAATCTTTTTTAAAAATATTTCATACCCCATGTGCATCATTTTTCGCGCCAACTTTATTTAAATTTATTTGTCTTCCCTCTCTAATTATCTTTGGAGAGGAAACACAAACATGGGGAGGATAAGGGAATGAAGAAATGTGTGACATGACGAGAGGTATGGAGGAGCTGTTTGTCTACGCCATTTCCGTTATTAACGCGTGGGCGTCATGAGTTCGTTGCTTTTCTCTTCTTTTTATAGATCCAATAAAATCAAGGAAAGGGGGAATCTTTTTCATCACGCATTTTAACTCACTGTCGTAACAGTATCACCACTTAATCGATCGTAACGATTGCTAATAAGATATATTTAATGATGTTATTTTATAAAACATATTTCTTCCTTATCACTATTTACCTCCCCACGAGGGGGAAAGTTAAACAAAGTGAGGGGGGAAATATAACTCCCCACCCCCAAACATTTTTTGTGTTACTTATTTTGCTCTATTGTATTCAGATTTCCATACAGTTGTGTAATATGAAATCAGTTGTTATTTTTTTCAGTGAGTTCCTTTCTGACTAGTTTGGGATATGTTCTCAACAATTAGTCCAACTGATTTTGTTGCTGCCAGATTGGAGTATGGTTCTGTTAAGTCTCAGGAGGTCCATCTCTCTCTCTCTCTTTGAGAAGGGGTTACTTCATTCGGAATTGCCTGATGCGCACCCAACTGGGAATGCTGACGGGACTGGTCATGCATTTTTTCGTAGGTCAGTGTGTTAAACTTAATGCTTAACCTTCTGGAGAGAAACTAAATAAAATGCTTTTATTACATACACACACACACACACACACACATATATATATATTAGATTGTAGTGAAGGTAATGTAGAAGGTGATTTACACACACACACACACACACACACACACACACACACATATATATATATATATATATATATATATATATATATATATATATATATTAGATTGTAGTGAAGGTAATGTAAAAGGTGATTTACACAAGCAACGGCGCCTCTGTCTATTCTGTCGCGTGACAGAATCAAGGAAGGAAAAGGAAAAGAAAAACTATTATCTCTAGACGGCTTATTAATATACAGATAGTATTAATTTGCATGACGGCTGTAAAATGGACGAATGGGAAATCAAAGTAGTTTGCTTTTGACAGCCGAGAGAGACAGAGAGAGGGAGAGAGAATGGACAGTGAAAATTACAGTTGAAATCGGGAAGAAATTTGAACAGATATTTAAACAAAAAAAATTATTTATTTATTTATTATTTTTTTACTCCAACTATTCTGGCCTGCTACTTATTTTTTAATTGTTTTTCACTTTGTTTTGGAGTTTTTAAACATAGTAAAAGCAAATCTCAGCAGTAATATAATAAATGGAAAATGGGCTTGGCTCAAAAGTTCGACTTGTTGCAAAATAAAAGAAAATAGATGATGTGGTGAGCCTTTTACCGCTGTATTTGGAAGGAGATGCGCTTCAACTCTATTTGGAGATGGATGAAGGTCATTAGACGAACATCGACCTGATTTAAGCACAGTTAAAGGAGGCTTTCATCGACAGGACATCCAATGCATTTGCAAAGCTTAAACAAGTCAAGTGGGCAGGAGAACGCATGGGCATATATGCCAACAAAATACGCCAACTTGCAAGAATGGCTGAATTCACTGGGAAATGGTTCGGGACTGCAATAAAGGAAGCATTTGTGATGAAGTTGCAACAGGCACTGAACATTGACGCCTTGACTGCAAGTGATTTGCTGGCTGCAGATGCGGCTGGGGACACTGTTGCAACCATTTCAAGGTGAGGTCAATGTTCCACCTGCAATACTCCAGCAGGAATTATCTTTTACAGACAGTGGCCAGGATCATATAGCCAATGACTGCGCAACAAGATGGCCTGATGGCACAAACGTCCAAAGGTTATGATATAAATTATGATGTCTTAAGCGCAAAGTGATTAACTACTTTACTACAAACAACTCGGGAGTTGGCAAAAGACGTCAACACCAGTCTATCCCCCCCCATGCAAGTGACAAATTAAATGCATGCAGTCATTCATGTACTTGCCGACGGTCGACACTGCATAGCCGTGATTGGCACTGGCTGTTTCAAAACCCCTATCTATATCTCCCAACTGTCAATAAAATGAACAAAGTGGTATGTCGTTGGTGGAGACGCCAGGCTATTCAGGTGATAATCGCAGATGGAAAGATTATGGGAATCGGCCAAATCGAGCTTACAGTGAGCAACCTCTGCCCTTTGTGACTGGAGTTCTTAGCCTTCAACGGAAAACTGTTATGCTTTGATCTTTTACTGGAATTTTATGATCTCAAGAAGTTAAGCATATAGTTGACCGAGTTCAGTTCCTCATGAAGAATGTATCCAGGCGTGATGCGATCAAAACCGATAGGCCAAACTTCAGTACCGTATTTGATGAATAGAGGAAAGAATAGACTGCTGCATGGAAATGGGCAAGTGAACAAATACTAAAGCAGCTAAAGAATAGAATACCAGAGTACCCCGTAACAAATAAATATGAAAAAGAACAGGATTTATGACTGAAAAATGGATGGTTGGTGGCAAATACAGAAAAGATCCAGATCCAGCTGAAGCCTTAATCCAATTAATTAAATATTAGGTTGATGCAAAAATAATGTCGTTTATATATATATATATATATATATATATATATATATATATATATATATATATATATATATATATATATATATATATATATAGGTGAACGTCAAAAAACGACATTATTTTTGCAACAACCTAATATATATAGATATTTAATTGCACACACATATATCGAATATGTATTAAATGATCGTTTAGAAGAAAGAATAACTTCTGATTAATTATATAGTTGTAAGTATTAAGATAATATTACTTGAAATGAAAACCAATTAAAAAATTAATTCCCGGTAATTACAAATCTCTATAGAGTAGATTACCATTTGTGTGTGTGTGTTTATGTATCTTAGTAATTTCTAGAAATTAAATCGTCTTTTGTGTGTGTATAAGTTGTACATATTAACACTCACCTATCCATGACGTACTTGTGTGTGAGTGTGCAGAGACTTGGTATATATATATATATATATATATATATATATATATATATATATATATACACACACACACATATATATATACATATATATATATATATATACACACACACATACACACACACACACATATATATATATATATATATATATATATATATATATATATATATATATATATATATATATATATATATATCCTATTGCTCACATTCACAAAGCGTACACCGAATTTTCCCTACCCACATATTTCTACCTCTTCCTTTTTTCCTCCTTCCTTGTTTCATTTTTGGTACTTTAAATGTTCTCCTTCTCTTTCTTTTTCCCCTCTGTTAAAAAACGATTAAAAATACTTCTGCTTATAACCTTTTTCTTATATATAAAAATGTGTTCTTGAACTGGACCTATCAGAAGTATTCTTGCCTAATGATATAGGATCTTTGACTACAGAAACATATGCACATGTGTAGCTAATAATGTTTGTATAAATAAACATATGCACACACAATAGAACCCCGTAACAATATGTAATATACATGTATATAATAAATAACACCATAAAGCGTGGCAAATACCGTAACCAGGGGCCGGAAAACTCTACTGTATATATATATATATATATATATATATATATATATATATATATATATATATATATATATATATTATATACATGTATATTACATATTGTTACGGGGTTCTATTGTGTGTGTATATGTCTATACATGTTTGTATGTTTATATTTTTTATTAATATCTATATTTATGTAATTGTATATACGTGTATAGGGGTAGATGCGTGTGTATATGTATGTATGTATGTATGTATATGTACATCTACTTACTGGATATCTATATCTCAACATATATGCATATAGGTAGGCATATGTATGCATATATATATATATATATATATATATATATGCATATGTGTCTATATATATTTGTGAGTGTGTATATGTGTATAAGAGTTTGTGTATGTGTGTGTATGTCTGCATATGGATTCATATATGTCTGCATATACATCGTTTCTATATATGTGTGTGTGCGTATGTGTCTGTATATGGATGTGTAGAAATGTACATATGTATGTATATGTATGTATGTGTATTTGCGCGTGCGTTAACGTATGTATAAAAACAACCCATTGTAAACTGAAATGAACAAGTCGACTACGAAAATTTTAAATGAACCCTGTACTTGCCAAAAACATGACATCTACACTAACCTCTTTCCCCCTCTCTCTCTCCCTCTCTTTCCCTCTCGCTCTCCCTCTCCCTCTCTCTCTCTCTCATCTACTTTATATACCTTGCTGAACAAGCAAAAGGCAGTTAAAATTAAGACCTAAAAATTGAAACTCCCCCTCTTCTCCTTACCCCCGCCCTTTTTTCTTTACCATCCTCTCTCCCCCTCCCCCTCCCTATATCCATATATCTCCACCCACACCTACCTGAATCTGCTACCCTCCCATACACAATACAATCTAATGTGTCTTAACCTTCAAAACTGAAATATTGTCAATACCCGTCTCCTTCCCCTTTATTATCTTCTGCCTCATCCCCCCTTTTTTTTCTTTCATATTTCTTCTAAAACACTTCTTCCTAATACTAACAACCACTTCTGTAAGGTCTGACGAGGCTGTTGGATCGTAAACATGGTTCAACATCTGAAACATATGTAACCAAACAGATAAAACGGTAGTAAAAAATAAAACATATATATATATATATATATATATATATATATATATATATATATATATATATATATATATATATATAGGTTTGCGAAAATGTACACTTTTCATCTATTTCCTATTCTTTATGTTGTCACCAATCTTTTTTTAATCAGAAGACCATGCTTTATCGCTTTTGGAAAGAGTTTGTGTATAGCTAATTGTATGAGGCACCCTCACTGAAGAATGCCGACGGGGCTACTCAGTCAATTTTTAAAAGCACCACATTGTGTGTTGGTGTATTATTTCCATGTTCCAACCTTGTACCATATCTTTCTGGTGTGAGAGGATGGTCTTTATCAAATGACACACAAAATTGTTTGTAAACGATCATCACATTCCCTGTTGAGAGAGTGGGGTGTGTTATTCAAAAGAATTTTATGTGGATAGGTTGCCTAATGCTTTGGACTGTCATCTTTATGATTGAACCACTGCTGTAGATGACATGTACGAAAGGAGAGCAGTAAACACTCGTTAATGTAAACACTCTATATCTGATAATTATTCTGTCAAGCTGAAGTAACATGTTGCATTCAATAAGGGTTTTCCCTCTCTCACTAAAATGTCCTTTTAAAAGAAGAGAGAATCAATGCAACGAGTTATCGATCTCTTTTGCAATCTGATCGGTTTTAAAACCTCCCTCAAGTACAGCATTTTGCCAATTAGGGATCTCAGTCCGCTGGCAACGATCGCTGTCTATTTCAACCCGGGCATTAATTCAGTGACAAAAATAGAGATTTTAGCCCCTTGAGATCCAATCATATATTCCGCACGGAAATTGCGCTGGTGGCTTCCCTGCTTGAATGCGGACAAAATTATCGTATGGTATCATAGCATCGGACTTGCATCTTGATAGAAAAGAAAGAAGGAAAATGTTCCTTTGTTAATGATAATCGAGGCTGAATGCCTAAATCTTAGCTAAGGAACAAACCAATTATTATGAATATCATCGGCCTTGGAACTTTGAATCAGCAAGAAACTCGTGCTCCCCTCCATCTATGACACAGGCAGACTCAGTAAAAAGCTACTGTTTTGTAAACAAACCAATGTTAACCCTTTTTTAATCAGTAAAAATCAGAAAATTAACTTTTATACTACATCTGTTGCTGTGGCCTTGTAAGCCTGCAATAATTAAGACTAACACAGTGACATACAGGATAAAACAATAAAAGTGTCGCCCTGAAGAAAACAACACTACAGCTTGATTTTAAAACTTTTATTGAAAAATATCAATTCAGGTAACTTGATTATGTAGTAGAGTTGACATCTATTTGATGTAGCCGCCTTCAGCTTCAATCACCGCCTCAGTACGGGTCTGGAACTGGGAGAATTACTTTTCCACAAGCACCAATGGGAGCTCAGCGAATACTTGGCAGATAGCAGCGATCAGGCTTACTTTAGTGTTGTGGGAAGTCATGTTTGTGATGTTCTCGACGTATGACCAAACTAAGTAGTCCAGCGGGTTCAGGATGGGGGAGGGGGGGTTAGTGAGAGAAGGGTGCAAAGTCGTAGCATGCTTTCTGAAGCCAAGCTTGAGTCTGTTTGGACTTGTGGGCCGCGCCGAGTCCTGCTGCCACACCCAGGGTCTGCCAGCAACCATCTGATTCACCACACTCGTCAGCACATCCAGGTACACTTTGCTGTTGATTTTCAAGCCGAATTCAGAGAGTTGAGGTAGTATGATGTCACCCTCACTTGGAACCTCACCAAAAACCATAACCTTGGCCGGAAACTTTGTTGAGCTGTACCCTCAAGCATTGAACCATCCGGACTTGCATTTTGAGGGTGCTGGCAATGGTCCTGTTTTCATAACATGGATCAGTAGAGAACATGAGTTGTACGGCAGTACATATCCGATCTCGTTTGTTGAACATTGTGTCACTTTCAGAGATGATAGAAGGCTCCTATGGTTGTTGGGATTTGTACACAACTAGTCAACTAGTAGATGGTCTGCAACAAAAAAGAAAACTGATTTTCATCAAACGGAAATGGAATAATGTCGTTATTTCAAGGGAGGTAATTTTATCATTCCACCCTGTATTTACTAAACGAAAATTGTATTAGCAAAAGTATGTTAGAGAAGTACACATCATGCTTCTGGTGAAATAACTGCCACGAATTTCAATCCCATAATGTGTTCGATGTAATTGCATATATATTTTATAGGTAAGTCCATTAGTCTTAAAATAGGTATGTCACCTTATAGCAGAGGTTCGGTTTGGGAGGATTTGAATTCTCAAGTGCTTGTCTCACTTTCCACCTTAGTTCATCTCCTTGTGCTTTGGGTTTATTCAAGGCTGCCTCCTGTATTGGAGCTATCATATCTAAGTATGGTTGGTTGGTTGATTGTTTTTGTTTTACGGCATATCAACCTTTTTTGGGTTATTTAATGCCGAATCCAAAGATTTTGAAGAAAAAATTTTTAATAGAATATATTTGTTGTTTTCAAGTCGGTTTCTATTTAACCCATAGTTGGGACCCTAACAGGTACTACCACTCTGGGTCAGAGTGAAACTGGGAGCAATGGTAATTAAAGGGTGGCTCCACACTCCCCAAAGCCCACAAGCTGGGGCCTCACCACTGGATATAGTTTAAGGTCATATCCAGGACCATCTAAGTATGGAATTCGCTTTATGTTCGTGGCGAAGTTGAGACCTTTGTTTAGCACTGATTCCTCAGAGGGGGATAGCTGAGGGTTACTTTGGTTGACAATGTCTCTTATTGGTGAATGGTAGATTTAGTCTTACGTTCTTAGCTTTTAGATTTTCCAATAAATAATAGATAATATATACAAGTAATAAAAAAAACCTATTAATATATACAAGTAATAAGTATAGAGATAGATATATATTAATATATAGTAATAATTAGTGTTAGTAATAAAAATGGTGATATTTACAACTAGAAATACAAAAGTAGTTTTAAGGCTCTTAAAATTCGTACTAGAATTGTTCGCAAGGACCCGTGGTGCAGTGGTTAGAGTACTGGGAAAAATCAATTGTAAAAGTAATATTCTCTTGAAGGTTCAATCATCAGTGTGGGTGACCGAATTACTTAGGACCTCTATCCAGTCATGGCTGACGGAACAAGAACACACTACCCCCGTGAAGTAAATAAAGGATTCTGCTCGAAATTCCGTCCAAATGAACAAGTTATGTATTTTTCTAGCAGGACCTGCGTCCTGGCATTGCTCGAGAAAATATAAAAGACTTACTTTAATTTAAAGAAAATCAATAGTAGAGTAATAAAAAGACAAAATAAAAAAAGGAAAATATTTTAAAAAATGTTTTTTTTTTCATCTCTTAAGAAGATGAAGCTAATACGAGCAGCATCCAGCCTTTATTTTATTTAGAAAAAGTAATTCATACTACAATATTTGTGATAGTGCAATAACATTTATATACCTCTTTCACTATTATCACTGAGAAACGAAAATACAACTTTAGTATGACACTTTCTCCTTGGGATGAAGCCAGTTCAACTCGCCTACGGTGAATACCATATCTAAAAAAACTTCCATACAAAAACTGGTCCGATTTTTTTAATTAAAAAACGGAACAATATCAATAAAGTTATAAATACTTCTAAAAACATACGAACGAGAGCATTGGTTATCAAGACCTTGCTGATACTCTCTCCTCATATCTGAAGTTTGGGGAAAACGGTGCTTGTCACGGTTAACACTATTAAAACTAAGCCTAGTTCCTTTCATCGCTAATGTTCGGATTCCCTATTTTACTCAAGTCGAAATAAATCGTTGTTTCCTTGAAAAGGTCCCTTGTTTTGACAAGCTCTAAGGACAGATTTTTATTCCAGATCCAAAATGGAAAATGTATATTCAGTCTATTGTTACTAAGATCGCTGGGAAGATTGTTGTCTCAAGAAAGTACCTTACTGTAGATAGAAACCTCTATCTCAACGAGAGTCAGATACATCCTAAGATGGAATGCTGCTGCCAAATCCAGAGAGGAACCACATATAGCACTTAAAGTACAAGTATTAGTCTGTTATTATTTCCATGGAAGGTGCTCGACTGAGCTCTAATATTTGCTTCCTCCGTATAAAACATTCACAGCAAGAACTTGTTTTCTACCATAATGGAAACCGGTTTTCCTTTCTCCTTCCATGTGCCTATCAGCAGGCAAATTTTCATAGACAAAGCTTTTTTGCAAGAGTTTCTTGCTTGTGGAATGAATCATCGCAGTGTAACATCGCAGGAACAAACAAAGGAAATAAATAAAAATCTGGGTTGGCATTTTTTAAGTGCAAATGAAATGCATTTCATTATATTTCCTAAGTCTTTTTTGCACAAATGTGTGCTTTTTAAAAGTCTCTCTCTCCCACTTCATGCGACCCCAACCAGCATGTTCTCACCCTTGATTCATACATCTATCTTGCCCTATCTTTCGACCACGTGGTGTATTTCTCTCTCCGCTTCTTGTGATGCAAGCTCATGCACACTTGCTAATTTGCATTCATGCTTTAATGGCTGCTGCTGCTGCTAATATTTTCACTAACCTACTATCCTTCTGCTGCTGCTGATGATGATTTTCTTACGCGCACCCATACACGCTCTGTTACAGCAGGACTGCTTCCCTGTTGATCACAATTTGGTCATCTTCAAGTCCAATGTGAACACATTCTTGTCCTAAAGCATGCTCTAGTGTTTCTCATGTTTTCGATTTGCTACTCCTTTAGTTTCATTAACCCTTATATCCTCAGATGACTTTTAGCCTGGATCACTCTGACTGAATAAAACAGAAAAAAAAAAATGAAACTAAGAAAATCTGAAGAGCATCACTAAAATAATTCTGTTCACTATTCCTTCAACTTTCTAATGTAAGTAAAAATTTGTATGTTTTTCTTTACTAATGAATCGACACTTATCAAGGCCAAAAACACTTAAGTGTAAGGGTTAATAAGATGGATGGATTATCAGTTGAATGATGAAGAATATTATGAGACGATTTAAATTGATAAATGGAAGGTATAACGTTTGGTTATTGTTATGGAGACGCCCACTAATTAGCATACATTGGTGAACAAGGTATAGATAAATGTATCAAGTCAGCAAGACCGGGGAGCTGTGTTTGAATGCCGGATAGGCAAGACGCACGTGCCGGTTGCTCCATGAAAGACTTTAACACGCCCTCTGCCGGACAATCTTCCAACTGCAGTACAACTGCATCTTTGTAAATATGTATTATATTTTCGTCTTAATATATTCGTTTTACCTTTACTTTCTGCGTTCGTGTTGTTATTGATACAGACACAACAATTATGTTTCTGAATTTTTTTAGATGAGGATTGATAATTTGGATAATTTGAATATATCAGACTATTGTTTTCATCTTGAGTGTTATTTTCACAATGTTTTGATCGATGTAACCTCCTACGCAAGGTACCCATGGCATAGTGGAGAAAGTACTTGATAAAATTTAGCTGTACGTTACACTCTTCTGGGAGTTGAAGTTTTAATTTTCATTGCAGGCGACATTCAAAAAATACAATAGCGAATTACTTAGGACTTCTACCAAGTCATGGCTGACGAAATGAAAGCATGGATTAAATAAAGGGTTCTGTTTGAAATTCTTTGCAGATTCCTGAGATTGACAGAAAGATTCCCGAGTTCAGCAAGATACACCTTAAGAAGGCCGGTGGTTTCGTCGGCCAAAACGTTTATGAAAATACCACTCAGGATGAGAACAGTAACCGGCAAAATCAGAATCATACAAACGTTTGCTCACTTATGGGGACAGTTTATGATGAGTATTTGTCGATATTGGGTTTGGAGACGGCCATGTTATAGTCGCTAGGGAAACAGTGTTATGGTAATGTGTTCCACAGACGAGAACGTCTTGGGGAGAGTGGTAACTCTACAAAGAAAGGTTAAGCAAATTAATCTATTCTCAAAGCACTTGTCTCTGTTTATTTTCTCTTCACATTTAAAGTCTGATATTCGATATTTCCTCGTTCCATTGGTTCATAAGCAAGAATACGATTAGCTCTTTATCGGATGGAAATTTCTTCTGATTTCATAATTCCTGCTTGGTCAATCGATACTTTACAATATTGTCACCCTCTTTGTTCCTCTCGACTCGTAAACATTTAACCGTAAGCTTCATATTGGTTAGAAACTAATCCTATTACATGAACCATATGATTATCTTAAGGACATTTGATTTGCTTATCCATTCAGTCTTTGATTCAACCAGTAATCTATTGGTATTTCGGCTGAGATAAAGTAATAGTCGTATTGGGCGTCTCTTTAGTACTTTGTCATTTAGCGCAAAAGATGGAGGAGATTTTCTTCTCTCGTATCATTATTTATATAATCAAATTTTAAAGAGTTTTATCAGGCTTAACAGCATCTCTTTGTCGTCTATATTTACTCTGTACTTTATTTACCCGTTTCAATTACAAATGACAATCTTCTCGGTCTCCCTTTCAAACGTGCAAGTTTAATAATAATAACAATAACGATGATGATGATAATAATAAAGACTAGCATGGATGCTGGTGCGTTTACCACTAGTCCATCTCTCGGATAGGGTCCAATGTAATAGGGTCTGCAATCTAATGTAGGGTGACCCCCTCAAAAAACGGGCCCCAACTCTAATTATGCCCCGTTTCTTAGTGTTTTGTCCTTTGGTCATAACTAGTATATTATATTCAAAACATCACATCAAAACACTAGGGTCTTTGACCTTTTTTTTTCTCCGTTGACTGTAAAATGCTCAGAAAAACAATTGAATGTCCTCTGTTTGTTTGGGGGTTCACCCTGTAGTTGTCAACTAGGCTCCAACCCCTATCCATCACTGCAGGTTCTGGATATGACCTAAAACTATGTCCGATGGTGAGGCCCCACCTTGCGGGCCTTGGGGAGTGTGGAGCCACCCTTTAATTGCCATTGCTCCCAGGTCCACTCTGACCCGGAGTGGTAGTACCTGTTAGGGTCCCAACTATGGGTTAAATAGAATCCAACTTAAAAAAAAAAAAATACTCCATTAAAAATTGTTCCTCAAAATAACTAGATTCGACATTAAATAACCTGAAAAAGGTTGATATGCCGTACAACAAAAACAACCAACTAACCAACCATCACTGCAATATTGCATTCCTATGACTGTTTTACAAGTACTTTAATGGAATGTGCTCTAATGAACTCATTGCACTTGTGCCCCTTGACGTACATATCCCCGACAAACCCACTTAGCAACAAAATCTCACCCCTTCATTTTTCCTCAAGCTAAACTTTGGAATTCCCTTCAAACTACCTGCTTTCCTGACTGTACAGATAAACCGGCATTTTGTTGATTTTTCTTAGGCATGATCCCAATTAGTAGTTCCTTATGTCCAAGTGGCGATATGCCTTGTTTGGGGGTGAAAGTGAGTAAAAACGTTGCCCAGGATTGAATGAGGATCAACAAATATTATTTTAATTAATTGGAACTCATTATTTGGATGAGTAAGTTGTATTACTTACTCATTTTATTTATTGTGAACTAAAGAATGACCATAATAGTCCACAATAAATAAATGGATCAACAAATGGTCCACCCTCCTATACTTTTATTGTCGTCAAAATCCGTGAAATAGCCTATTTTTAAATCAAATCGATTGATTGCCTGCTCTAACTGGGGACCCACCACAGTACAGCGAGACAAAGCTCCACAGTGACTTAGTCCACAATACATTGCAGTGTGCATTGCACTGTAGAGAACGTACTGTTGATTTGATAAAATTATTTTTATGTATACATAATTGCTTGAATTAAAGTTTAACATGCAAAAGTCAAGTATCATGGTTTTATCGTGCTCTAAACAGAAACATTCATTCGAAACGCACCCCTGTCTAATCAAAGAACCTACTGTTGATTTCATATGTTGCTATTCTGCTTGTGTGATGATAAAATTTCTCAAATGCACTTGTGATATTAGATTATTAGAAGGGTATCGGTCAAAATCGGACCATTCCTTCTTTGATTGGAATTTTTTTCGATTATTGATTTTCGGTACTTATCGGAGGCATTCCGATATAAAATATATCTAAGAACATTCCCAGGCATAGAGTTCTATTTTTGTGAAATTTAAAACAATCGCCCCAACCGTTTCGGAGTTCATAGGAAATGAAATTACGCACCCAGACACGCATAAAGACAAAATACCTTTTACATATGAATAAAGATATAGATTAGCAGAAATAGGAATCAAGGAGCATGCTGAGACAATACAGCAGGTAGTAATGCTGAAAACATCTGAAATCTTAAGGAAAACCTTTGAATGCGGAAACTAACCCACATGAACTACAAACATTAACCAACCACAGTGAGATTACAACAAAAATAAAACAAATAGATGGAATGACCACCACTTGAACCCAAGGAAACTGAAACTGAAAGAAATCTTATAAACTACGTCACTCTGACAAAAGAAAAAGCAACACATAAAATACCACACCAAATAGTCTTCTCTTGTATTCTTTTCCTATTATTTTCTTAATTCCACCTCTTTTATTTTATCTAATTACACAATTCTTATGAAAGTGTATCCTTCTTCTCCAACCTATTGTAACATTTTCACATTCAAAAGCTTTATTCCTTCACTTTCGACAATTTTTCCCCTTTTCAATTTCAGGGCACAACACTTCTTCATCCCAAACTCCATACCTATGTCATTACTGAACATTTGAACAGTCGTCGCAAGCATACTTAGCTGGTCTTCATTCTTTGAATACAACTTTTAAGTCATCCATAAATAATAAATGATTTACCCAGTACTCCTTCTTTCCCCACTCATAACACGCATTCACCTTTCGTAATATGAACGACAAGGGTACCATGCTCAAAACAAACAGAAATGGTGACAAGCTATCCCTCTCTGAAAAAATCCTTCTCTTCACATGAACTTCTCCAAGATTTTCTTAGTTTATTATTTCATGCTTCTGTACAAAAAATCTCACACATTGGTCACTATTCCAAATATTTGCATACACTCCTTAATTCAGCTATGTGGAACAAGATTATATGCTTTATAGTACTCTATCTATGACATGCATGGATTTGTGGATCTTCTCTTACAATCCTGAAGTATTGTCCTATCAATAAACAATTGAATCTTGGTTCCATCTACATCCGTTTGTTCTTCAGGTAAGTTCTCTTACTGTTCGATATATTGTTAAATCTCATCTGCCAAGATGTCTGTCAGCAGTTTCCACATCACAAGAAGGCAGGTGATGGGCCGATAGTTATCAACTGCAGTGCGCTTTGATGTATCCTTCTGACAGAGCACTGTTCGTCCACATGTGCTCCATTTTAGAATTACATTTCCTGTCCAAATTCTGTCAATTTGAGATGTAATCTTTCCTTGCAAGTTGGTAATTTACTTTTTAACTAAGCACGCCATCTGGTCTGGGAACCTTCCATTTTGGAATTTTCATGCATTGTTTGCTCACTTTCTTCTTGTTCACTTTCATCTCATCTTAGGGTTGTTTTAACTTACTTTGTATTTCATTCTTCAAATCTTCCAGCCACAAAGCACTTCTATTATGATTCTTTATCATCATCATTATCATCATCTCCTCCACCTCCTCACTAGGAATTTTCACACAGCCATCACCAGTAATCGCTTACTGACAGTATTTCCTGGAGTCTGAATGACAACTAGTCTCCGCAGATTTCCAGCAGAGGTGGCTTCACATTATCTCAACAACTGCTTACCATTGATTTAGTGCTGGCATCAACCATTGGTATTCCTTGGGGTTTGGATGGAACCTCTCTGCACTCTTCTAGTGGAGGTTTGGCTAGTACTCTCTCACCTCGGGCCATCCTGGATTCTTCGTAGCTCTTTTCTGTGGCGCTATCCAATGTAGATGCCATCATTCTTTTTTAGGCAGAAGGGACATAATATTTTGTGGTTTCGGTTTTCTGTGGTCCCCATAACCGTGTTCTTTCTGTTTTGTTTTTTTTACTTCCTATTGTAGCATCCAAATTACTGGTTAGTAATCCAACTTAATGTGTTTTTTTTTATTATTATTGTTGTTGTTGTTGTTGTGGTTGTTGTTGTTGTGGTGGTGGTGGTGGTTGTTCCCCCCCCCCCGTTAGCATACGGATCCAGAAGAAAGACACAACTCATGGAAACAAAATATATTGAACAGAAAAGTGAATACAACAAATAAATAATGTGGTTATACGTCGGACCGACTGCCACTGGTGTCAGACTGCATAACTGGTGTACTAACGCCGAGAAACATATTCTCCCGATCCTTATAATAAGTAGATAGAGTTTATTATTATCTGTAGGTTGAACACACTACGACATCATCATCGTTTATTTATTTATTTGCCGACTATTATCCTCATCTTTATAGTAGTTGTTTCACAACGTTTCGGCCAACTATTCTTTCCGGCCTTTGTCAGGTTGTTAATTACAACGGGATAGGAATGCTGAATCTTTTAAGCGTATCTTCAGTAATTATTGCCTTCTATAGCTGTTGTCATCTCACCACTTTTTGGCTAGCTAATCCTCTGGCCAGTTTTGGGTAGGATTGAAACTGCTATCTTCTGACAATGCTCACTTGGCCCTGTAGAGATTCAACGTCTCTGTCCACTGCGCCACGGGCTGAAACGTCATTAAACAACAAGTATAAAAATGAGGATAACAGTCCGTAAATAAATAAATAAAATATACAAATTACTCATCTCAAAAGAATTCCAATAATTAAATAATATATCATCATCATCATCATCAGTAGTAGTAGTAGTTTCTTTTTTTTTTTTTTTTTTTTAAGATCGAGCTAGCATTTATTCATGTGCGGAATGAATGAACTTCTCAGAAGAATACCCGTCCTCTATTCAGTTCTTTTTCTTAAAGAGATATGTCAAAGGTGTTGAAAGAGAAATGAAGACAAATTCATAAAGAAATTACAGACAAAAAAAAAAGCAACATTTTTTTTTTTTTCGTCTGTGACCTTAACAACGCCAAACGTAATGTTAAAGAAGAATCGTTCCGGAACATGAAAAGCCACCAATGTTTTTTGTCTCCACTTTTAATCAGTGTCTTGTTTACCAACACGGGTCTTCTAGCTTTTTTTTTTTTTTTTTTTTTTTTTTTTTTTTTTTTTTTTTTTTTTTTTTGCTTTCTCTATTCAGAGTTGATCCTTTAAGAAAAAACAAATGTTGCCATGATTTAAATTGAGTTTCTAGTGTTTATTCAGATTTGCACTAATGGCGGCAATTAGGTTTGGTTTGGTTGGTTTGTTTTACGGCATATCAACCCTTTTCGGGTTATTTAATGCCGAATCCAGTTATTTTAGAAATATTATTCATGTTGCATCCAGTTATTTTCTAGAAGGTTTTTATTCTTCAAGATTTTTGTATCTCCAATCGCTAGTTTGTAGTGTTTGATTTGTTTGGTTGTTTTATTGTGGATTTTATCGTTTTTGTTCCTTGCGCGGCAGAACATGAATGAGTTTTGCAAACGAGGAAAAAGGGTTACAGTATTTAAGTTTGGTACATTTTAAGTTAGGAAACCAGTCAGGAAGTGGGGAAGATAGAAAGAGAAAGGGGAATGGAAAGAGGGGAGAGAAAGGGGGTTGTTTTTGTTTTTGCAGAACATGATTGTTTTGCAAACTGAAGTAGAAAAACAAAAAGCATCAATGTTAGGTGCATTTCGTCTCAGGAAGCCAATATCTTCAGACAGCCTGATCTGGTAACACCAGTATGGCGGCAACTGAAAGTAAAGAAAATACAGAAAAGTCTGTATGATGAACGTACCGGTAACGAAACTAAGATGAAATATTCCAAAAATCAAGTAATTTGATCAAGTAGTTTTTTTTTATTCAAGCAAATCAAATTTTATGACTAAGCGAGTCGTTGCATTATCGTCAACCATGATTAAACCCGATGAAATAAAAGGGAGGGGAGAACTCAAATCGAAGTGAGAAGGTGAAAAATCAGCCTTACGTTCAATGCAGTTTAGTAGTAAAATCGTTAAAAATCGTAAACTTTGATTTTCTAAGTTTTAAATACAACTACTTGATCAATTTACGTGATTCTTGGAATATGACATCTTTGTTCTGTACGCTATACATATTTTTCTGTATTTTCTTTAATTTTAATTGCCGCCATAAGTGCCAATTTGTATTTTTTTTCTTTTTTTTTTTTTTGAAGGGTAAAGTTTTAAGTATGATTTTCAAAGAATAAATCCCAGTTGATAAAGTCCGTTATTTTGAAATATATTCTAATTTGAAACTTTTGGTCTGTTTGGTAGTATTTTTATTGTGAAAAACACAGCTTGAATGGCCTGGTCATATTTAGATGCGTCCAAGACTTTCTGTTAGAGATTTTGTTTGTCGGCCATGCTTTTCTATATTATGCTGAAGTTAGAAATAATATTTTTGTTAGTCTGCTGCCGTGAAATTTAAATATAATTTTCATTGGTCTTTTTGTTTTCTTACTCACTTTCACTCCAAACAAGACATTGTAAGGAACTACTAATTGGGATTATGCCTAAGAAAAATCAACAAGATGTTGATTTATCAGTATAGTCAGGGAAGCAGGTAGCAGGAAGGGAATTCCAAAGTCTAGCTTAAGGAAAGAAGCTATTAGAGTAGAACGCTTTCTAGCATTTAGGGACTTCAACAGTGGAGGGTGAGATTTTGTTGCTAATCAGTTTTGTCGAGGATATGTACGTCAAGGGGCACAAGTGCAATGAGTTCATCAGAGCACATTCCATTAAAATACTTGTAAAACAGGCACAGGGATGTAACATTGTGGCGATGGGACAGGGCTTGGAGCTTAGTTGACAAAGTGGGAGCTATTACATTGCAGACCCGATTAGATTGGACCCTATCCAAGAGAGATAGACTAGTGGTAGAGGCACCAGCATACATGGGCGAATAGTGGTTTGTAGAGGTACAGGGTAGTCTTAGGTGTGAGTAGTTTTCTAGCACAATAGAGGGAATCTACCTTCCTTGCAGCAGGTTTTGCAATGTCCTCAATGTATTTGTTCCAGTTCATATTTCCTGTGAATGTTAAGCCGAGGAGTTTGAAAGTAGAGTTCTCAGGTATGATGTTATTTGTCATGGATATCGGTGGTTGGAGAGGATTCTTGTAATTGTTAACAGCTTAGTTTGTTACAGTAAAGACTGAAATAACAATTTTCGTAGGTATTTTATTTACCTTCTCTGCAGGAAGTTAGACACAAGGTCAAGTGTGGGTTTGATGAAATTGTTTACCTTGGGTTGTTACAGAGAAATTCGAAATTGCATTTTCCTTGGTCTACTGTGACAAAGTTTAAAATAGAATTCTCATTGGTCTTCTATAGTGAAGTTTAAAATAGTATTTTTGTTTCACTGTTATTTTATTTACCAAGCGTACACTTGCTAATTTGCAAAGTGCTCAAATGGCTGCTGTTGTTGCTAATACCTTCGTTAACCAGCTATCCCTTGTAACGTAATCCCCCATTGAGGAGCTTTAGAACTACGCTGAGATAGCTTTTTGCCGGGTGATGCCAGATAACCCAAGGATTTAAGATAGAGAAGATAAATATAGATATATTTTAATTCACTGTCAAAATGGATATATTTGTTTTGTTTTTTTGGTTGGAAGACCTGAGATATTTTGTTATTTGGGAAAAACTCAACAACAGGAAATGCGAGGATGTTAGACGAACATATTGTACTGGCTGAGTGATGGTTGATGACCTCAAGGTTATGGGATTTTTAGTCTTGAATGGGGTCTCAGATCGTTGAGGCTTAGCGTGATTTGATTAGCTGGGGAGATTTCCACCCCACCCACATCGGGTCGATATGCTCTAAAATTAAACAAATTGCTTGTTGAATTCGGGGAGAACAGATCGTATAAACCCGCCGTTCCCTGGAGAGGGGCCTCCTCCACCTTCCTCATCCAACCGTCTGTCGCTGTCTGTGCAGAGATTTGAGACTTTGGAAAAACTTACTACGAATTGAATGAGAATTGTAAAAACATTTTTGTACATAATTTTGTGAAAATTAAGCTTCTGTAGATAGACTACAAGAGTTTGTCTTTCTTCCTGCCTGCTGCTTCGATATTCGCTTTCAGCAGACCAGATTTCATGTAACATCCTCAGAGAAGACTAGACAACACAAGCCGAGATTTCTAGATAAAAAAAGGGGTCCTTAACCACCTTCTCACGTCTTGGCTTCTGCTGATATTTTCACACGTGCTGATACGCACTCTGTTACAGTATTTTCATTGGTCTATTATGCTGAGATTTGCAATAATTTCCTTGCTCTTTTATATTGTGATTTTGAAATAGCGTTTTCATTAGTGTGTTATAGAGAAGTTTTGAATAACATTTACGTTGGTCTGTTATGCTGTGATTTTGAATAATATTTTTCTTGGACTGAAATAGTTGAGTTTTAAGTATCATTTTCACTGATCTGTCGTTATGAAGTTTGGAATAATATTTTTCATTGATCTGTTCTAGTAAAATTAAAAATAATATTGTAATTGGTTAAGTTTGAAATAACATTTGTATTAGTCTCTTGAGATGATGTACGGAAAATACTTTCCTTGTTCTTATAGATTGAAGTTTGGAAGATTATTTTCCTTGGTATTTTATAATTAAGTTTTAGATAGCACATTTGTTGATTCCGTATAATAATATTTGGAGTAACATTTTGAGTAATATTTTACTTAGTTTTATATGGTGAAGTTTTAAATGCCATTTTCTTGATCTGCTATTGTGTATTTTCAAATAATATTTTCGTTCGTATGTAATATTGAAGTTGGAAATGCTGTTGTACTGCAGTTCAAAATATTTTTTTCGTCGGTCTATGATACTGATGTTCAAAATAATACGTTTATCGGTCTGTAATACCAGTGTTCAAAATAATATCTTATTCGATTTGATTGTGAAGTTGGAATTGATGAATTTCGAAATAACATTTTCGTCAATCTTTGATACTGAATTTCGAATTAACATTTTCGTCGGTCTGTGATACTGAATTTCGAATTAACATTTTTGTCAGTCTGTGATACTGAATTTCCAAATAACATTTTCGTCAGTCTGTGATACTGAATTTCGAAATAACATTTTTGTCAGTCAGTGATACTGAATTTCAAATAGCATTTTCGTCGGTTTGTAATACTGAAGTTCAAAATGTACTGGATTTCTAAATAACATTTTCATTTGTGTGTGATATGGATGTTTGAAATAACATTTTCGTCAGTCTGTGATTCTGAATTTCGAAACATTTTCGTCGGTCTGAGGTTCGAAATGTTGTACTGTATTTCTAAATAACATTTTCGTTGGTTTGTGATAGGGATGTTCGAAATAATATTTTCGTCAGTCTGTGATATTGAATTTCGAAATACTGTTGTACTGAATTTTGAAATAACATTTTCGTTGATCTGTGATTCTGGAGTTCCAAAAAAAAATCTTCAGTCTGTGATTGTGAAGTTGGAATTGATTGATTTATAAATAACATTTTCGTCAATCTGTGAGACTGAATTTTTAAATAACATTTTCGTCAGTCTGTCATGCTGAATTTTGAAATAAAATTTTCGTCAATCTGTGAGGCTGAATTTCTAAATAACACTTTCGCTGGTCTATGAGACTGATGTTCGAAATAATATTTTCGCCAGTCTGTCACATGTTATAAAAGAAAGGCACTGATTGAATGAACATCTCTTCAGGATGTTCTTTTAGCTGAAACTACGTTAAAGTTTTTTTTTTGTTAATCAGGAGTCAGCTTTCCACAAATGTCTACTTTTCAAATGCAGTTTGTCAGTATCTATTTAAGATGTCAGAAGTTTAATTTAAAAAAAAAAATACGTCTAATTAGAAAAATCTTGATGGGTTTAAATGATATTTCATTAACCGCTAGCAGGGATAAATTTCTTCATCTTTGAAATGCCACCATGAAATACTGACATTTAGTTCTAAATGTTTTCCTAATTAGTAAATAGCAAAAAAAAAAAAAAAAAAGAAAAAAGAAAAAGAAAAGAAAAACTACTAAATTTTTGACAGACTTATGAACTAAATTTGTTTTATAAGAGACAGAGCTGGAATTACATACATGTGAATCCAATGACTGGGTGGGATGGTGGTTTTACGTCTTGGCGAATCTTGGGGAAGAGATGGTTTCTGCAACAGCACTATGGAGGCGTTTTAGTTTTAGATATTGACCAATCAAAATTATTGTCACAAAACCTGTGTAGGAAATCCTTATTTACTTGCCTCCGCACAAAGTTCGGTTTTGAAAGTAGGGAAGATCCAATTCTCTAAAAAAAAAAAAAAAAGAAGACATTCTGGATTGAGACAAAAATCAAAATTGACTCAGTCAAGAAAGATTCCTCCTTTCTGACCGAGAAAATAACAGATTCTACTCTTTGATCTTAGTCTCAAGGCGGTTTTTACAATAAATTCTTTTTGTGACATATTTCCATTCTATTGAGGTCAGGCACGAACGAACACCTCATAATTTTATTATACCATATTTCTTCAAACTGAAACATAATTATCAAAGTATACTTACGCAAATAGATATGAAAAGTCTTTATTAAAGTTTGTGCCTATTTCCATTCTATGGAGGCCAGGGGCGAACGCAGACCCCACAATTTTATTATACCATACCTATTTAAGTTAAAACATACTTATCAAAGTATTATTATGTACATCGATATCAAAAACAATCTGTAGACGTGAATTCATTTGCTAACCATAAAAAGTTATATCCTATCTATGAATATCATTTTGCTAACTATTTTCCTCTCAGAACGGCTCTTGTTGAGATACTCACGTACATTTTAGGGACATCTACAGTGAAGAGGTGAATGCCTTTAAAATAATATACACACATTCAGTTTTCATTGTGACAGACTGACCAACAGAGAGAGAGAGGCTCTTGTACAGATACTCACACACATGTAAAATAGGACGCATGTAGTCATCTGTGTGTTTAATAAGGAAAATAAAGTAAAGTGCGACAGATAGACTGCCCGATGAATGAAATCTCTTAAACAGATGAACTGACATATCTATAAAAAGCAAAAACGTGGAACAATCAGTTCCAGTGCATTAAAGACAAAATATTAAAATCAATATTCAATCTGATTCTTTGTTTCTAATTCGGAAAACTTGAAACTGGTTAAACATTAGTGTTTACTCTATAGCGATATTGAACGAACTTTTATTGAAAAAAATACTTGCATAATGACTTTGATTCTCATCACTAGGTGCCTATTCTTCTATTTGGATGAAGATGAGTTTATCAGGTATTAGCAGGTAGATATGGTGTTGCTTGGGATCCAATAAAGAATTCTTTGTCATCCTGTCGTACGCGTATAGAAATGCAATTACAACCTGAACTATGACTAATAGACCGCAGTTTTATAAGAATGCATACAAGGATGCACGGTATTAAATAATTTGATGGAACAAAATAATGGTAAGAATTGAAATCTTGTTTGCAGAACAAAATTGTTGAACAAGCAAAGGTATTTTCGTTAGGATGAAAGAATGATTTAATGGTGAAAGAACCATGTACAACACATAGTTAAAAGCAAAATAAATTATTTTTGGATGATTAAAATATTTTATAACACTTTTGTTAATGTTTCCTCGTTCATTTATTTTTTATTGTCGCTTTTATTGAAATATGACATAAATCATAAATCTATGACGTCACGCAATTATTTTGCTAAGGTAATGTTTTAAGATCTATTTATAAACTAGAAGATGTACTCGCCGTTGCCCGGTCAAACGTAGCATTAGATTCCCTTAGAAAAATGAAGTAAAAAAAAAAAAAAAAACGGAATAAAACATAAAAAATGTGTATGATCGAAACCAAAATATAAAGACAGTGAGTCAAGTACGATAACCATTATACCATCTTGCCACGCTCTTTCAAAAGTATTTCCAAACTCTGTTAAAAAGTTGACAAATAGATAAAAGTCCGATAACCCCCAATTTTTCAATTTTTACCTCTTAGCAGCCCCTTTTCCAGATGAATACGAATTAAAAAGTTTTCCACATATCTGAATACCCTATATACCAAATTGCAATCCTGTAGATAAAAAATTCGTTGAGTATATAGGTTAAAAAGTGTCTTCACACACACACACATTTTCACTCTTATAGATATACTAGACGATGTATCCGGCGTTGCCCGGTATTAAATGTAACGTTAAATTCCTAAAAAAATGAAAAAAAAAATGAAAAAAAAAGAAATTGAGACATGATCATGTGAGTATTATGTTTTTTTATAAACAGTTTACTTCTTATAAATAAAAAAAAAATACAATACTGGAGCTGAGATCGAAATCTAAAGACAGTGAGTCAAGTTCGATAACCATTCGCCCAGCCTGACAGGATCTTTACAAAATGTTTTCAAATTTAATTATTATTAATATAATGTAAGCGATTCGCGCATGCACAATCATGAAACATTTAGAAAATAGATAAAACTCCGACGATTCCTACATACCAATTTTTCAAATTTTACCCCTTAGCATACCTTTTTCCGGATGAACACTGATTATAAAGTTTTTCACATGTCTGAATATCTTATATACCAAATTTCAAGTCTGTAGATCAAAAATCCGTTGAGTATATAGGTTGATAAGTGTGCTGACACACGCACACATTCTCACTTTTATTGAATACTAGCGGCGATACCTGGCGTTGCCCGACTGTTTAAACAGTATTTTCGGGCGGGGAGAGGGGGGCACATCAAAACAAAAGAATAAGTGAAGTAATTACCCTGTTTAAATATTATAAAAAAAGTTAAAACTGAAAAAAATCGAAAATAAAAACTAAAAACAAAAAATAACGTAAGGCAAACGAACGATGTAAAAATTTCTTAAAATCGGAAAAACAAAAACAAAAAAAAACGCGAATGTGATGGAAAAAAAACACCAGAAAAACGAACGTTAAAACTTCTGTAAAAAAGCTGAACCCTCCCCCAAAAAAACCCATAGAACGTGAAAAATAGCTTAACTAACCCTGTTTCAATATTAAACCTTTAAAAATCGAGAAAAAAAAAAGACATCTCACACCACGATTCAAACTCACAACCTTTAGATAAAGACGCCGCGCTCTAATGAACTGATCTAAGAGGACGTTGACGAAATTAGGTCGGTTTTTTATTAATATTTTAACTAATTCATGTTCTGACGTCATTTGTGCATGCGTAGAGCTATCTTGTCATGAGATGACGGTTTTTGGCTACCCCTGCCTGTACAAAAATGGCTAGTTTAGGGTTAAGGAATTAGTGTTTTGGGCCAATTTTTCGATATTTGTCGGGCGAAGATTCCAGCTTGAAAATGATACCTATCTGACAAAAATCTGTGGCCTGTGTCGAAAGTTTTTGTGCGACATACAAACACACACACACACACACACACACACACATTTTCGCTTTTATATATATAAATAAGGTCTAAATATCTCAGTAGAACATCAAACTGAAGATATCAAGGTTTTGGTTTCCAGTCATGTAGTCTACTTTATTTGATAGAAATTTTTTATTCAATATTAATGGGATATTTTCCATTTCTAAAAGAAGTTAAAATACAGTGGGTAGTAAAAAGTATTCAGTACATTGGTTGTTGTCGTATTTCTCCAGAAATATCAAGTTAATTTGAATGAAATTTACATTCAATATTTGAATAGATATTATCAATTTAAAAATAAAACGGAAATAAAGATATACTTAGTTGACAAATATTTATTAACAAAAAGCAAATTAGCCATACGCAAAAGTATTTAATACACTGTAAAATTTCATTCTTAGCAGTCATTTCATCTTGCTACAATATTTCAATGAATCAGAAATTTCATTCTTAAGCAGTCATTTCATCTTGCTACAATATTTCAATGAATCAGAAATTTCATTCTTAAGCAGTCATTTCATCTTGCTACATTATTTCAATGAATCAGGAATTCCATTCTTAAGAAGTCATTTCATCTTGCTACAATATTTCAATGAATCAGAAATTTCATTCTTAAGCAGTCATTTCATCTTGCTACAATATTTCAATGAATCAGAAATTTCATTCTTAAGCAGTCATTTCATCTTGCTACAATATTTCAATGAATCAGGAATTTCATTCTTAAGCAGTCATTTCATCTTGCTGCAATATTTCAATGAATCAGAAATTTCATTCTTAAGCAGTCATTTCATCTTGCTACAATATTTCAATGAATCAGAAATTTCATTCTTAAGCAGTCATTTCATCTTGCTACAATATTTCAATGAATCAGAAATTTCATTCTTAAGCAGTCATTTCACCTTGCTACAATATTTCAATGAATCAGAAATTTCATTCTTAAGCAGTCATTTCATCTTGCTACAATATTTCAATGAATCAGAAATTTCATTCTTAAGCAGTCATTTCATCTTGCTACAATATTTCAATGAATCAGAAATTTCATTCTTAAGCAGTCATTTCATCTTGCTACAATATTTCAATGAATCAGAAATTTCATTCTTAAGTAGTCATTTCATCTTGCTACAATATTTCAATAAATCAGAAATTTCATTCTTAAGCAGTCATTTCATCATGCTACAATATTTCAATGAATCAGAAATTTCATTCTTAAGCAGTCATTTCATCTTGCTACAATATTTCAATGAATCAGAAATTTCATTCTTAAGCAGTCATTTCATCTTGCTACAATATTTCAATGAATCAGAAATTTCATTCTTAAGCAGTCATTTCATCTTGCTACAATATTTCAATGAATCAGGGTTCCGGCTCCTTACAGGTCAGTTGATAATGGCTACCAGACACTGCGCATGTTACCTCTTTTATTACTGTTTTAAAATTGTTAAAACAAAGGAATTTACTAATGGTATGTGCGAGGAAATCATAGCAGGACATAAAGATGGAAAGAGGAACAGGGAAATGGTTCCCCGAACTAAATTTGGTGGTGAATACAGTTGGGGCTGTCGTGAGAAAGTGGAAAACAACAGGTGGTAATAATGAAAATCTTCTAGAAAAAAGTGGTCGGTCACGTAAATTAAATGATGTTACTGCTTGTTACATTGCTCGTAACGTGAAGAAAGAACCATTTCTGACTCATTCAGAAATTCAGAAGGTTTAAATGCAGGAAGCAGGTATTGAAGTAAGCACGGACACAATCAAAAGATTATTGAATCATACATGCCTGTATTCTAGATCACTGAGAAAGACTCTATTGTTGAGTCCTAGACACGTGAAAGATTGTTTGAAATTTGTTTATAAATATCAATGTGAATCCGATGACTTCTAGAACAAAGTTATTTGGTCAGATGAAACAAAAATTGAGCTTTTCAGAAGAAGCATGCGCACCCATGTATGACAGAAAAAGGACACGGCATTTAAACCATCTAATACCATTCTCACTGTAAAATTCGGGGGTGAAAGTGTGACGATTTGGGACTGCTTTTCTGTAAATGGAGTTGAACTAATGGAAATCATGCAGCAAAATACACAAAGATTTTGTCAACACATCTGCTCAAGAGTGTTGCAGATTTAGGATTGAGCCATGACTTTATCTTCCAGCAAGACAATGATCCCAAGCACAAGGTTAAAATATGAAATAGTTTCAAGATAATAGGATAAGTGCCCTACAGTAGCCTAGCCAGTCACCCATGGAAAATCTGTGGAAAACATTGAAGTTAAGGATGCATGCAAGAGATCTTAAGAATATCACAGAATTGACAAAAAGTTTGCGAAGAAGAATGACTAAAACTACCAGCAAGTTGTTCTAAAAACAAATAGGCAGTTTTAAAAAGCGTTTGGAGGCTGTAAGGCAGATAGAGGATATACAACGAAATATTAGTAAATGTGTTAAATACTTTTGCATGTGAGTAATTTGATTTTTCATTAATAAATATTTGTTAACTATATATATCTTTATTTCCCTTTTATTTTTTAGATAAATAATATCTGTTTAAAGATTGAGTGTAAATTTCATTCAAATTAACTTGATATTTCTGGAGAAATACGAAAAATAAACAATGTACCAAGTACTTTTGCGACTCATTTGAAACAAAAATGTAGTAGGCAAAAAAAAAAAAAATGTTCTGTCAGCAACAGTACAACTTCAAAATAGTCAATATCGCCCACCTCCAGAAGAGAGGGAATTCCTGTCCGTGATAACCGTGGTAAAAGAAGACACACTCCAATCGCCAGAAACATTCACACACAATTTGCAGGACACTGCCGACTCGTCTCTAGCCTCCTGCTTTTATAGTGGCCGGGAATTATCCATTTGCATAATCACATGAGAAAGAAACGTGATTTTCCGAGAGTTGCATGGGGTAAACGCTAATAAAAACCCCCGGACGCCATCTTGGAATTCTCTTCCCCCCCCCCAACCGGTGACACAACAGACGTACCCGAGGTAAGCTCTTTTTCCCCTCATTTTAGTTATTGCTACTTCTGCTACATCATTGTACCTGATATTTCTAAATAGCACAAGTTCCCCAAATGTATTGATCACGTTTAAAAAAAAGATTTAACGTTTTTAACGATTCCTTCTGCCAGCGCAAAGAAGGCTTTCTCATCGCGATAGAGACTGATTCCAAAAATTTATTTAATGATTTTTGAAATCCACTCTCTTAAGTACCTAAAACCACTCTATTCTATACTGACTAGCACAACAATAATTCTCAACCAAATGTTGGCCAATAGCAGTGTATAAAGTTGCAGAGGAAGGGAGACTCACACAGATCATACCTTACCCCGAATTATCTTGAATGGAACGTGCTGGTTTATACCAGTCTGCAGATGCTATCTCTCTCTCTCTCTCTCTGTCTGTCTCTCTCTCTCTCTCTGTATATATATATATATATATATATATATATATATATATATATATATATATATATGGTCTGTTTATTGTAAAAACATTATTGGTTGCATATGTACATACATGTTTCAGTGGAGTGCACATATGTAACCAATAATATTTGTACAATAAATAGACTATATACAAGCTCTGTCCTGCATTGAGCACTCTTTAATAATCATGCGAGTTTCATTGGATTTACATCTAGGAAACCAATTGATACAACTGGTATATATATATATATATATATATATATATATATATTCGTGGTGAGACGATTAATCGGATTCGGAATTGGGAATCGAAATAATCAGAACTTTTGGGGGGTATCGGAATCGGAAAAATTTGTATTTATTTTCCAATGCCAAAACGATTCCTTTAATTATCTTATTATTTTTTTATTTGATTTTGTTTAAAACAAAATCTTCTGCTGCTAGTAGTAATAATAAAATAATAAATGTTTATTGATTTTAAACTACCAGTCAAACTAAAATCTATAGATCACCCCCACAAGTGTATTTTCACATTTGAGAAAATATCAGCACACTTAACATATGCTTTTACGGTAATCGGAAATAATAACAAATTTATAGTAAATATTTAGAGATTTATAAAGAATCAGAATCGAAATCGGTAATTGTGTCAGAATTGGGAATTTGGTAAGGAATCGGTAATTGTATCGGAATCAGGAAAAATATTGGAATCGTCACATCATTAATATATATATATATATATATATATATATATATATATATGTACTAGCATTTCAGCCCGGCGTTGCCCAGGTGTTTGGATGTGTATGTTGAGCAAAAAAAAAAAAAGTGGTAGTAGGAAGGCAGGCTCGAACCCGTACCGCGAAGGAGGAAAAGAACGACCCCCCCCATTGAAAAGTGCCCAGTTGAAGGTGAAGATATTAATGTTTTTAGCCAATTTTTCGATATTTGTCGCCTGAAAGGTGGAACTTCAAAGCGATCCTGATCTTGGTAAAATCCGTCGCCTTTGTCGAAAGTTTTAGGCTCACATGCAAACATACATACATACATACATACATACATACATTTATATATTGGTAACTAAAAATTTTCGACCTAAGCCGATTAAACAGCTTGCCCTATCTCTGAATATCCTTTATGTTAAATTTCAAATGTTTAGACCAGAAATTGACTGAGTAATTTGGTAGAGACCGCAAAAGTAAATTTTAAAAAAAACTTTGACCCCTATTATGACCCCTTAACATTTATTGTTGTAGGCTCAAATCAAGTTATGAAGTTAGATCCATGTCCAAGGAACCTATATCTAAAATTTCAAGTGTTTAGACCCAAAATTGTCGGAGGAGTTTGGTAGACTTCTCAAAGGTCAAATCGTTGAGCTTTGACCCCTTAACAGCCAAATTTCTGATCCAAAACCGACCACATAGATTTTTCCAAATCTCAGTACCCTGTATATCAAATATCGAGTCTGTAGACTTGGAATTGAGAGAGTTTTTGCATAGGGAAATGTACACAGACAGACAGACATAGATACACACACACACACACACACACACACACACACAGAAGATACACAGACACGTTCACTTTTATAGATATACTAGCATTTCAGCCCGGCGTTGCCCGGGTGTTTGGAGGTGTATGCTGAGCAAAACAAACAAAAAAAATTATCAATTTTTTAAATTTTGACCCCTATTATGACCCCTTAAATTTTATTCTTTTGGGCTCAAATCATATTATTAAGTTAGATCCATGCCCAAGAAACCTATATTTAAAATTTCAAGTGTTTAGGCCCAAAATTGTCGGAGGAGTTTTGTAGAGTTCTCAAAAGTGAAATCATTGAACTTTGACTCCGTAACAGCCAAGATTTTTTTTTTATGAAAACGATCACATCGATTTTTCCAAATCTCAGTACCCTGTATATCAAATTTCGAGTCTGTAACATAAAATTGACAGAGTTATTGCATAGGGAAATGTACACAGACAGACAGACACACAGACACATTCACTTTTTATATATATATATATATATATATATATATATATATATATATATATATATATATATGCATATTATTAATGGAATATCATGATTTAGGTTGCTTATAAAATCAATAAAATCATCAAAAAACATTTTACTTATATGAATAATTATCCTCATGCCATGTTGTTCTGACACATCTCCGCAAAGAGAAACCTTAGACACTTCAGGATGGTCTCTTGTAGGCATTCAAATTCTCTAATAATACATCCATTCCTAATATTCTCATACTATTTCTCTCTCTCTCTCTCTCTGTATATATATAGATAGATATGTGTATATATATGTATATATATATATATATATATATATATATATATATATATTACGAGATAAAAGTGCGAGTGATACACCCATTCCTAATATTCTCATACTATTTCTCTCTATGAAACACTTGTCAACCCTGATCCCTTTTCGCTTGGTCGAAAAAGAAACGCTCTGCTGATTAGTAATGACAGAAGTTCCCCGAATTTACTTGATCCACCTCTTCATTTTTTTTTTTTTTTTTTTGCAATCCTACTAGCACTTGTTCCTTTCTTTTTTCTTCAATAGTATTGGTATAAATAAAGAAATAATAATTTATTCAAGGTATGTTTGGTGTATGAAATATGTAGTTCTTCAGAGGAAGATGAAATTAATGCGCCAAATTGATGATTGAGTTATCCCCCTTTGTCTCAAATCGATCCTTATCACTTTCTCCCATGATTTTGCTGACCTTTCACTGTGAACTGAACCTGCTACCTCAACTGTTCTACATCTACTAATAATTCTAATTGATTCTTTCAACGTGACCATATCATCGAAGTATCCTGTTGTACACGCATTTTTCTATACTGTTCAAATTTAGTCTTCATCTGAAGTCATCAGATCTAAAGCTGTCTTGAATGCTCACGCATCCATTTCTATTATTCTCCCTCACCCATCTTTCTATTCTGTCCAGATTTAATTATCCTCTGAGATCATTGCATATCGTAAAACCTCACTTTCATTGACCTATTCCATTGATTTTTATCAGGGGATAAAAGTGCAGTGATATTTATGCTTATTCTATTAATCGATTATTAACCAAAATGAAATTCGATTAACATTTGATTATTTTTCCATCTCAATATTCAAATAATCTTAACAAGTTTGACGATTTCTTATCTGATTTACATGGTTGAGCAGCCTCACAGGCTTCACTTCTATACACCATCACACCACGTACACATGTAACTTTCATAAATATAATAAAGATTTATTTTCTCTCGCGAATCAATATCCCTGCTAAGCGATTTGGCCACACACTAACCAATCAGCTTGCAGGGCGCACTGATTTCAGGGACGTTTTTTACTTCCTTTGGGAATCACGGTCGGTCAAGAGAGAGAGAGAGAGAGAGAGAGAGAGAGAGAGAGAGAGAGAGAACCCAAGAAGCACTGAAGAAAGACATATCTTCTACTTCCCTCTTTCTCTCTTTTTCTCCCCCTTCTTTCTCTCGTTCTCGCTGTCCCTGTCCACTGGACGCTCCAGCACTGACGATCTTTGTCTGAAGATAACTACTGGCCGGCTTTCGACACCTCAAAGAACTTTCAACTCTTTCCTTTTCTTACTGGGACACTGTTTAACTTTCTGTCACTGAAATACATCCATTCGTTTTTATGCAGAAAGAGGATTTATTTTTGCTTATTTGCTACGTTTTCGTTTAGTATTTATATAGAGAAATGCATCTCTTGTTATATAGACACCCCCCCTTCTCTCTCTCTCTCTGTCTTTCTCTCTCTCTCTCTCTCTCTCTCTCTCTCTCTCTCTCTCTCTCTCTCTCTCTCTCTCTCTCTCTCTCTCCTTCCTGTCCCGGTCCACTGGACTATTCACCACTGACGATCTTTTTCTGAAGATAACCGCTGGTCGACTTTCGACAGCCCAAAAAGCTTTCAACTCTTCCTATTTTTCACCCAGACACTTTCCACATTCGTATGGATTCTTAAATATAGCATGGGCGTTGAAAAAGTAACAAAAAGCAATCAATCAAAACGCGTGCGATCCTCGTAATGTCGGACTAAATTTAGTGCCGTGAGACTTGTGGAAAACACAACCGAACACACTAAGACTTTCTTTGATAAGTGCAAGAGAGAGGAATCCAATCTCCAAATACTTCAAAACAATCAAACGCATTAACATTTGATTTGTTTGCCATTTCAACACTCAAATAATCGATCTTAGCAAGATTAACGATTTCTTATCTGATCTAGATGGCCTCAAATCAAATAAACATTTCATGGCTTACAAAGACGACGCGTAAACATTGCTAAACATAATTAATATGATCGAATATTTGGCGAGTGATGAAGTGTTTCCTATGTATGGCGGGTGAATTTTTTTTATATATATATAGCTTCGAATATTGTAATATCATTATTTAAAAATGAATGTATTTGTGCCGCTTGTTCGTGACCTGAACTTGATTTTCATATTAATCATACGTTTACTCATAATCAATTATCTTGATATTAGAATCATTATTATAGGATTTTATAGAGTCTTTTGAGATATGCAAGAAAAACACGAATAGATAAAAAATGAATGAATTATTGTTACCTTTTTTTTTAATCAAAGGAAAACGAAATTGTTAAAAATCAAAAATTCCCAAAAGTTATAACTGATTTACCCCCAAAATAGCTTTTCTTCTTCTTCTTCTTCTTCTTCTTCTTCTTCTTCTTCTTCTTCTTCTCCTTCTTCTTCTTCTTCTTCTTCTTCATCATCATCATCATCGGTTTAATTTCAACTTCATATACTGCCATATGCTGGGCCGCTTTTAGAAACTGATTTAAAAGCTAGTCAACCTCCAGTCAAATCTCTAGTTATGCATCACCCTTTCAACTGCATCTTTATCAATTTTTCTCGTGTTTTCCTTGGATTTCCCCTGTCACTTAAACCTGATATCTCAACTGTTCTACATACACTAACCCAATAACTCTCATCCATTCTTCCAATGTGACTATACTAGCAAAGTCTCCTGCTTTGCACAGCCTACATTGTACAGACTTAATTTACCTCTTATGTCATCAGATCTAAGCCTATCTTTAATGCTCATCATCTGTCCAGGTTTCACTTCCATACGTCATCATATTCTGTAAAATCTTCTCTTTATTGACAGTGGTAGCGTTTTGTTGCTTAGTAATGATAGATGTTTAAGCAGCAATTTTCTTTTTATAAAGAATATTGACTTCCTTTCAGTTTATAGAAACATCGAATGCCTTTTGTTATAGTGGTTATGTGGAGGAGTTTGTTGTGAGATAAGGTTAGTAAAAAAATCCTGACTGGATTTTTAAACCGGTATCACTTGAGGTAAGTAGAAGTTCAAGACTACTGGAAACAACGCCGAGATAAGTAAGGGGGAAAATAATGATTGTGATTTTCCCTGCAGTTTCAGTGGGAAACTAACCAAATACTTTCGAATCTTATGTTCTCATCATTTATAGCTCTTCCGAAAACGTGTTTCCAGTAACTATACGTAATTTAATCTCCATTTAAAAGTAATCACATTTATTCCAATAAACTGCCTCTCCCAAATATGTATTGCTACAAAGACAGTAAAAAATACTTTTACTCTCTATCTATTAAGATTTCCCACTCCCCTCACGTCACCACCAGAAGATTATTAACAAATATTTCTACTGCACAGTTCCTTTTAGATGTACGGATTCCATATTTGCTATAAACATATGTACCATAACCTTAAGATATTATTAAACAACAGCATTACTACATATACACTGACGAACTGCAAGTACTTGTACCCCCTCGACGTAAATACCCCCGACAAACCCGACATACAGCTAAATCCCACTCCTTCACATTAGAGATCCCTAGATGTAAGAGAGCTTTCTACTCCAGTAGTTTCTTCTCCAGAACCGCTGGACTTTGGAATTCCCTTCTGAGTGTCTGCTTTCTCAACTGTACTGACATGCAGAAGTCCAAGTGTAACATGAACCGACATATTGCTGCCCACCTCCCCACATAGTACCCCTGTAGCTTATGTCCCTGATAGTAGCCCCCTACATCAAAGTGGCAATGTGCCTTGTTTGGGGTGAAAATGTAATAAAAAAAATTGTATTAAACAAAGATTTCATAGTAATTACATGTCTTTTAACTAATAGAAACCTATTTATCTATAAAAAAAATTGTAAATAATGTACTGAAATATTACTGCAATTAAACTTTTCCATACATTAATTTAATATAAAAACACAACATCAACATGGATTCTCAAAACATAGGTGCATTACCTTTCATTTCAGTATGTATACACTTTTAATAATTTCGGTAAAATTTATTACTAACTTCCAAAATTATATTTATGATTAACTTCCAAGAGATTATTTTGAGTGTTACCTTCACATTGCAAATTGCCTGTCTTTTGATTTCTTCATCACGTCGTAACACAATGTTTACTACTGTGTTTTCTTTTTTACAATCTACAAAGCAGAATCGACGTTTAACAGTTTTAACTATTCCAATAATATACTAATTTTGTAATCTTATCGTTCAATGTTAGGACACAGGTAGCTCTCTCTCTCACACACACACGCACCCCCCCCACATATATATATATATATATATATATATATATATATATATATATATATATATATATATATATACTTCAGAATAATTTTTTATTTAACAATCACTTGGTATGGAAACCTGTGATTATAAGATTTACAAAATATTACTGGCGGTAATATTCTATAAGTTATCCCATCTAAATAAGAATTGCTCGATATGCAAGATAGAGCAAATAAATTAAATTGATTCAATGAATTTCAAAAAACCCTTATTGAAATGAAGTGGTTGAGTTTCATTTCAAAGATTTTTTATTATTCTAAGCAAGACAAAGAATACTTTAGAAAATTAATCTCCTTAACCTATAGGGTTTCGATGTCTACCATCTCATCAGAGGAGAGAAAATATTAGCAAATATTTATAAAGGTATGCACCCTATTTGCTAAAGTCAGTGAAACATGGAAAGTCAAAATCAAAATAATTAATTAATCAGAAGTCCTGTAGCAAGAGGATTTGTAGAAAAGGATATGAAAATCTACAATTGTAGATCCAGATTTTCATATCCTTTTTTGTTAAGGAGATTAATTTTCTAAAGTATTCTTTATCTTGCTTAGAATAATAAAAAAAAATCTTTGATATGAAACTTAACCACTTCATTTCAATAAGGGTTTTTTGGAATTCATTGAATCACAATTTAATATATATATATATATATATATATATATATATATATATATATATATATATATTATTTAAAAATTCAAAATGGCGTAATAATGGAAAAAATAAAAGGCTTTTGTAATCATGCCCATATATATTTTCTTTTCTTTTAATGGATTAATAGGTGCTACTTTTTTCTAAGGAGTTAAAGACAGAATAGATTCATTTATTGATATAATAATTAAATGAATGAATTTGCACTACGAAACAAGTGGTGAGGAGAATTGTGCATGTCAAATTACTTGAAATTTGGAATATATACTTTGGTAATTTATTTGTTATATACTCAACAACTACATTGACCTTCATAAATTAAAGGATTGCTATGAATAGAAGGTGAAATATAATTATAAAAATATATTTATACGGTATAAAAACAACACTAGCGAATAAATACAGGGAACTCAAAGAAAGCGGGCATTCGCCGGTAGTCGAATGGAAAATAATAAGACAAGCTAACACATGCAGACATTTAGACGACCCATGTAAATTATGCGTTCATGAAAAATTTACTATCCTGTACGTTAAAGAACCCCAAAATCTATTAAACTGTAGACGAGAAATAGCAAACAACTGTGTTCACAAAATAAAACTTACTCTATGATAGCGATACAAAATAGCTTTAAAACTAACAAAAACAATAGAAAACAAACAGATAAATAAAATAAACATGAATATACATAAACGATCACACATATGTATATATATATATATATATATATATATATATATATATATATATATATATATATATGTATGTATGTGTGCATGTATGTGTGTACACATATGTATATTTATATATATAAAAAAAAAGAAAGAAAAGAGGAAAATCGTCTGTCTTAAACCACTAACCTAGTTCTAAAACAGATCCTTTGTTCGATAAAATGCATGCCCATTGGCTGATAGGAAGGGGCGCGGTGGATACTAGAAAGCTGATTGGCTAACTAAAATCCTCAACATATATAAAAACGAGAAGCAACCACAGAATTCGCACATAAGCCTGACGAATCCTATAGTGGATGAAACGCTGAATATTCAGTGTAGCTTAATCGCCATATATATATTTTATAACTCACTAACTAGCTCTACCTACATATTGAGCACTTTTGAAGTAAATACTTAAGGTTTACGCATAAATCTATACTTTCGTATATTAATTTTATATGAGTAAATGAAGTAGTTATATATATATATATATATATATATATATATATATATATATATATATATATATATATATATATATATATAGTGGTACGTTAAATTCTAATGACCAAAGTGTATTCATTTTTTAGTGCTGAAATTCAAAGTAATTGAATGCAACTTGACATGAACTAGTGATTTCATTCATGCAGCTCATCAGGATAACAAAGGATCAACCCTAGAGGAAAATCTTCAAGCTAAAAAAAAAAATACAAACAAAAAATTTTTATATGCTTTTCACTCAGAGCCCATTCGTTTAATGGAAGCAAGGATTCCTTCATAGTCAGTCGTCTATTTTTAATTTTTAATATATATATATATATATATATATATATATATATATATATATATATATATATTATGAAGGAAAGACAAATCTAATGAGTAAGCCACTAAAAATGCAACAAAGACATAATTTTGTTGACTTGTTTGTTGCAAACGAAACACTATTGTAATAATTTTCCTTTTGATATATATATACATACATACATATATATATATATATATATATATATATATATATATAAATATATATATATATATATAAAATCATCATCGCCTTGAAAAATTGAAAACTTCGCGGTCATGGAAACCAATAACGAGAGTGTGAATGTAGGTAGAATTCATTATAAACCAATACAATCCGACGATTAATCCGATTGTAATTTTATGGCCAATATGAAAAATGAAAATCTAGAAGTTGAAATCATTGAACCTGATTGCGGGAATAGAAAAAAACGTTATTGTTTTTAATTAATTTTTTTCTGATATAGGGTTCTAGTTATTGCCTAGACGATACCAATTATCATCATAAACTTAAATATTAAAACAAAAAGAATTAAAACATATTTAATAGATATTCTTTACTTCTAACCCTAAAAACTTTCCGCAAAGATAAGAAACAAGTCATAGGCAGGTACGTAATAGGTAATACAATTGAAGTTATTCTTTGGTCCATGGAGTTTCGAAAATTTATACTTATTTATTTGTGACCTTTCCAGATGAGGCTTTATAATTTGTGTATTCATTCTTTTGCGTACTGTTATCCCCATCTTCGTGGTTGTTGGTTATTGTTTCATCACGTTTCGGCCAACACATCCTCTGGCCTTCTTCAACTCTCTTGAATCTGTACAAGTTCAGGTGAGCATAGTCTGAAGATAATGGTTTCAATCTTACCAAAGTAGGATAAAAGATTAGTTGACCGAAACGTAGTGAACACAACAACTATGAAGGTGAGGATAAAAGTCCGCAAAAGAATTAATATATACCTGTTTTTTTGGATTAGTTCTAGTTCAAGCGCAGCTAGTTCTCTTATTATATTTCTGAATACAATTGTGAATTACTTAGGCCTTCTATCTGATCATGGTTGCAGGAACAAGAACATGCTACCCCCTATAGATTAAATAAGAGTTACATTCGAAATTACATGCTGATTTCCTAGTTTAACAGAAAAAAAAATGTCGAAGTTCCACAATGACACAGCTGAAGGAAGTCAGCCGAAACGTTGTGAAGAAAACAATCAAGATGAGACGAGTAATCCGAATAATCCAAATATGAGTCTGTTGTTTTTATTAACTTTTGTCTGTAATCTTTTCTCGATCGTCCATTTAAGAACGTTCTCAGGTATTCCAATCTTTTAGTTGGGTCAGCTTTATCGTTCATGAATATTAATCAGATATCAACTTTCTAAAGGTTATCAATAATCTGGTGAATATCAAATTTTGATCTCCGATTTGATCGTCTGAGCCGCTTTCAATTTAATCTGTTTCTAGCAAAATACGTCATCTGTGATGTATATGATTCTTTCTTTTCTTTCTTTTTTATTATTTTTTTTTTGTAAAGATTCGTCCATTTAGTAAAAGAAATCTTGAGTTATTGATTTATTTTGGATGCTTGTAAAAAATTAGCTATGAGAATCCCGAGTTAGTACCGGAAATGGGCGTGATAGTTTACGATCTAAAAGCCATTTCTTTTTCTTTTCTTTTAAGGAAGTATTTTTTAAGCTTTCTTTGTTTTTTTAGAGGGATTAAAATTCTTTAAAACCCTAATCCTAACCTAATACTTCATTTGCTTAGTATTGTCTGCCTCTTTACATTTTTTTTTCGTCTTTCGAATCATAAACTACTTTAGCCATTTCCAAGACTGATTCAGAATATTTACCTGATATAACTGGAATGTTGTTCATATAAGCCAAGGATTCGACTGCAACAGTCTGGGTTGTTTTTGGGTTCTGATGCAGAAAGGGCCAGAGTGCATAAACTGGCAATGGTTATGTTGTCATAACTTGGATCAGTAAAGAGCATGCATTGTACAGCGGCACATCTCTGATCTCGCTCGTTGAACATTCTGTAACTTTCAGACATGATAGAAACGCTCCTATCGCTGTTGGGATTTCTACACAACTGGGCAACTAGTAGATGGGCTGCAACAAAAAAAGAAAACCGAACGGAAATGGAATCATGTCGTCTTTTCTAGGGCAACAATTTTATCATTCCACCCTGTAGTACTAGTTGCCACATTAGTATCAACATTATTGCTATTAGTAGTAGCACTTGGTATATAAGAATATTATGTTTTGCTAGTGTTCACAGTAATATTCATCTAAAAGAACATCTCAATCGATGAAACCAAAAGAGTTTTAAAAAAAAAAATTTTTACACGGGAATCACCACTTATCAAGGCCCGGAGGCCACTCAAGGATAAGGGATAATGGGTATACATTAGTCAATGTGATTATAGCATAGTAAACATAAGTAGTGGAAATTTTGTAAATTGGATTACTTAGGGGAACGGTTCATCAAGAATTTGTTTACGTTGGACTTGAAGACAATCAAATTGTAGTCAGTTGGAAAAGCAGGCAAACAGAAGAGAGTTCTACTGGCGTGCAGTTCTAAGAAAGAAGCTTTGTGTATGGAATACGAAAAAGAAAGAAAGTAAACTTCTCAAACTGGAAATTCAGAAAAGAAAAAGGGATATATATATATATATATATATATATATATATATATATATATATATATATATATTCAGTATTTACTTCAATTGTGCTCAATATGTGTGTACAGCTTAGTAGAGGAATTAGCCTGATGGTTTCATTTGGAATGAAACATAAATGTTTTAGTGTAGTTTACTTGTCATAAGTGTATTTTTGTACTATATTTATATAATATGAATAGTACAAAAATATTCTTATTTTAGCATTTTTTTAATCCCAAGCTGCACCATTTTAATCATTTTACACACTATTTTATTAAATTATCTACCTATCTATCTATCTATCTATCTATATATATATATATATATATATATATATAGAGAGAGAGAGAGAGAGAGAGAGAGAGAGAGAGAGACCTGTTTAGCAACAAAATCATACCCCTTCACTGTAGAGGTTCCTAAATGCCAAAAGCCTTCTACTCTAATAGTTTCTTCTCTTGAACAGCTAGATTTTGAAATTCCATCTCTGGCTACCTGCTTCCTATCCCATACTGACATGCAGAAGTTTAAATGTAATGTAAACCAACATCTTGCTCATTCCCCCTAAATATGATCCCAAATAGTAGCCGCTTACATCCAAGAGGCGATGTACCTTGTTTGGGATTAACATGATATGTATATATATATATATATATATATATATATATATATATATATATATATATATATATATATATATAGTTCCAGGTTACAGGTAGCCAAAAGTATAAACCAATGAATATAACGAGATTATTGACAGTGTTCAATAAGAAAAGAGCAAGATATTTTATTTGCTTTTAAGTAAACAAATTGCATTACGTCACGACGACAGCATAGCTATCGTTTCGGTCAAAAAGGACCTCCTCCGGGTAACATATATAAGGTCACTTGAAGCCTGGCTTCCAATACAACCATACATTGCTAATATAAATACTATATGTATTCTCAGTTTATTTATGAGGCAGTCATCATTCAAATGAGTATGTGAATTAATATATCATGTTAGTTTGGCTCAGAGTTGGGTTAATCGCATTATTATTTTTGATTATTTAAGTAGATGTTCTAAATGTTGTGTAATATAGTGTGAGCTTTATTTTCATATGTTGTTCGATGAGTTTTTGTGTATCGTTTTATTAGACTGTATATTGCTTTTTTGTCCGGTTTGTAATTGGCGTACATTTGATTTTTGTAGTATAGTTGAAAGGTTTCTTTTTTGTTATTCTTGTTCGTTTAGTGCATGAAGTTTATATATAATAGTTTTATTTGTTGATTATCTATTTTATTGGGAAAATTGTTATTGATTAGTGTTTGTTTCATGTTGGTTAGTTCTTTATAAAATATTTTATAGGATATAGTAAATGCTCGTTGAACGATTTTTTTTTTAGAAGAGCTATTTTATATAATTGTGGTCATTCGCTGTGGTAGTTGATGTCGTTGTTTTTTGGTTTTTTTCCAGATGGTATAATTCAAAAATAATATTGACGAAAATAAAAAAGCATTATGGGAATTTGCAGTGCCAGTACCGATTAAAATAAATAATTTAATTAAACATTCGTGTAAAAAAAAAAAACGATTAAAATGACACCGTTTGCAAAAAATAAAAAAAAATAAATAAAACTGGGGAGTAGGGTTAAAGTTCCCCAAAGCGATTCAGAAGCAAAGAAGGTTTGCAAATAACGATAGAGACAGATTCCAAGATTTTTAATGAGTTTTGGAATCTGCTCTCTGTAGAACCTCAAACCACTCTATTTTATACTTATTGGCACAGCATGGATTTTCAACCAAATGCTAGCCAATAATGGAGTTAATAGTCACAGAGAAAGGGAGACTCAAGGATGTTTGCCTTCCCTGTCTAATCCTAGGTGGAACGTGCCGGTTTATACGTTTTTGCAAATGCAAGGAAGTAGGCCACATATTACTAGCATCATATTTTTTTTTCAGAATATAGCTGAGAAGGTGACCTATAAGTTGTAAAATTGTTTGAAATTTGGTCGCAAAAGGAGTTAGCGGTGAAGCGTTAAAGCAGTTCTAAAGGAGTCAAACTAATGCTTAACCATATATTCAAAAGATACCGTAGACGAAAAGAGCTATGTTTTGTTAACCTCTATCTGTTTCCAGAAATTATGAAAATGGCAGTGAAGAAGATTAGGAGAATAACGTAAGACATGTACATAATTCAGTTGATTAAAATAGTATTGTTATCTAACTTTATTGCCAGAAAAAGTCATTGTGTGCACTTAGAAAAAATTGAATTAACCTATCGGAAGATTTCATTATAGATTATTGCTTTTCATCATTTCACTGACATTGCTTTAATTTTTGCCTATAAAAAATATATTAAAGATATTTACAAAGTATTCTCCTCACTGTGTGAACACACACGCACGCGCGTGCACGCATGCGCACATACACATCTATTATATAATTTATACATGTACATAATGCATATATATATATATATATATATATATATGGGGGCATATACATATATATGTCTCTCTCTCCTTATATAGATATAAGTGAACGTGTCTGTGTGTCTGTGTGTGTACATTTCCCTACGCAATAACTCTCTCAATTTTAAGTCTACAGACTCGAAATTGGATATACAGGGTACTGAGATTTGGGAAAATCTTTGTAATCCATTTTCGGCCAGAAATTTGGCTGTTAAGGGGTCAAAGCTCAACGATTTGACCTTTGGGAAGTCTACCAAACTCCTCCGACAATTTTGGGTCTAAATACTTGAAATTTTAGATATAGGTTCCTTGGACATGGATCTAACAATAAATGTTTAGGGGTCATAATAGGGGTCTAAGTTAAAAAGAATTTGACCTATGCGGTCTCTACCAAATTACTCAGACAATTTCTGGTCTAAACATTTGAAATTTGACATAAAGGGTATTCAGAGAAAGGGCAAGCTTTTTCATCGGTTTCGGTTGAAAATTTTTAGTTACCAATACATAAATGTATGTATGTATGTATGTTTGCATGTCTGCCTAAAATTTTTGACAGAGGCGACAGATTTTACCAAGATCAGTATCGTTTTAAAGCCCGACCTTTCAGACGACAAATATCGAAAAATTCGCTAAAAACATTGCTATCTTCACCTTCAACTGCGAACATTTCTACGGGGGGAGGGTTCGCTTTTTTCGCCGATATTTTTGAAAGTCATCCTCTCCTTTCGGTTGTCTAGCCTTAATTTTGAAAATGTCACTTCTGGTTTGGCGGTGGTCGTAACAGCAAAGACGTCAGGTTTCCTCGTTCTTTTCCTTCTTCGCGGGATGGGTTTGAGTCTGCCTTCTTACTACCACTTTTTTTTTTTTTTGCTCAACAGACACATCCAAACACCCGGGCAACGCCGGGCTGAAATGCTAGTACTTTTATAAATTTTAATTTTTTGTGTGTATTGATATTCATATTAAAGACCCTTTTTTTCTATTTATTTAAAAAGAAGAAGTAATTTTGTTATATATCGGCCGCGGAATTGCATCCATCTGCAAAAGATCTAGCTAATTTGCATATTCTTTTAAACATTTATTTTAATTAATTCCCTATTAGTTTTTTCGGTTTTCTTATGGGATGATCATTTTAGTTAACTATTACATGTAATTATATTCATGCAGATATTCTACATGATTTATACTTGCGTAATATTTGCATAAAAAATTATAGTAAATACAAACCCCTTTCTATATATATTTATGTAGGCGTATATATATTTGGAATTTGCAAGGTGAAAGTCAAACGACGGCATTACGAATATGAATGCGTAACGTAATAGCAATTGTTCATGTTTTAATTTTTAGCCTTGCAGCAAACATGTCTTTATAGCTCATGCATTAACGTCAAAGTAAAAAGTAAATAATCAGCTAAACGCTTTGGTTTCGATTCTCGGTGGTGGTGCACAAATCATTTTCTTTTTAGATCATTACTATATATTAAGTCCAATATAATATGATAATAAATACAAAATTTGCATTAATCAAAATACCATATTTAAGCCTATTTTACGTCCGGGCAATGCCGGGCAGGTTGCTAGTATATATATATATATATATATATATATATATATATATATATATAGTCATAGTCATCTACATGCAGTACTGTTTCATTGTATCACAACTCATCAGAGATTGAACCTACAACCATCGTGTTGATAGTCAGCAGTTCTAACCTCTGGCCCATGGGGTTTCTGGCTCGCAAATGACCTCATCAAATGTCTATTAAATAAACACTCGCCCACCGCTTTTTACAGTGCTCTAGCTGCTTGTTTATTTACAAACAAACAAACAAACAAACAGTGAGCCAATTTAAGCAGTGGGTGGGATAAATTTATGACAGTTCTCTACCCAAAGAGGGAGGCTTAAAATATATGCAGTCATCCACATACAGTACTATCACGTTATGCGCTGGAATACACGTCCTAGGAAGTGCAAAATTAATTCCCTGGACAGAACAGTTTTGCAGTAAGTTTGTCATCTTTAGGAGATTAAAACCAGCATATAATCATGCTAAACCTTATGGCTAGAATCCTTGCTTTAATTTTGATCAAAAGCCATTACATGATTTTGATAATTGGGAATGTTTTAAGTTTTAACTTAAACGTAAGGCGACTAAAGAAGAACTTAACATTAAGGCAATCTGGCGTAATCTTTGACTAGGAATCTAATTTAATGCAAATCTGATATGGAGAGTGATTCCCTAGTATGATTTTTAAATACGCCAGAGAAGTTGAAATTTTATGAATTGATGTCTGATGTCCTTTTCTTTCATTTTAAAAAATTAACAAAACTCAGACGTAATTGAATTTTCATAAAAGACTTCTGTGCATTTTTTTACCTCGTTTTCATAAAATTTGATTAAATAAAATATAGTCCACATTTAGGCTTCTTAAGATTGCAACTGTGTTCCGAAATTCATAATGATCGATAAATTTTTCTAGGATTGAAAACTGTACATAGAATATATATTTGAGTATAAATTTTTATTTAGACAAACATTTTTGGCTATACATGTGCCTACATGTTTTGGTTACGATTTTATTTAAAATCCAATTTTATCAGTGAAATGACTAATGAATTCAGTGCTAGAAGGAAGATTTGGTTAGACGAGAAGCTGATTGTAAAGGGAGAAAGCTTTCAATTTTGTTTTATACCTGTGCATATGCATGCACAAGTATATAATCTCGTACATATACACAGAATTCAACAAGCAAAAAAAGTTAAGCAATTTAGAATTATAGAAAAGGAATCAAGATATACATCTATTATATAAAAGGCAAAATGTGTGTGTATGTGTGTGTGTCTGTGCCTTTTTTCTGTATGTCCGGCAAAGGCTTTTCTGGAGCGAGTTCTCCGGGGGGGAGGGGGTTACTATGTCTTAGAACTTTTTATATACTCCTTAGATTATAATATCTACGATTTACGAAACGACGTAAATATCTTTTATTTCAGCGACTTTTATCTTACAAAATTCGCGCTGTGAATTCATTTTCTCTGCTACTGCTATGGCGTGCTATTTGACCTAGAAAACCACCTGGGTTTTTAAACGCTTATTTTAGACTCTTCTAAAGTCCCTGTCTTCGTGGCATCAGACTATTAACCTCAAGGCTTCAGGTTCGAGCCTACCTCCCTCCCAAAACTCTTTTTGCTGTTTTTTTTTTGTTTTTGTTCGTATTTTTAATATTTAAACAGGATTTTGTTTTGATCTACCCCCCCCCCCCCAACACACCCACCTACAAACACCCGGGCAACGCCAGGTACCCCCGCTAGTCCATTATATAAAATGTGTGTTAGTGTGTGCATTTTTTGTGTATGTCCGGCAAAGGCTTTTTCGGGGTGGTTCTCAGGTTGGTTGCTCATTCTTATAACTTTTTATATGCTACCGAGATTACAATATGGTAGCCTTCAAGTCTAATGTAAACAAGTTTTTGTTGAGCTGTCTCCTTAAATATTCCAAATTCTACCCAATCTACACCATTAACGATTATTACACTACCACTTTACATTCATTAACCCTTATCCTTGAGTGGTCTTCGGGCCTTGATAAGTGGTGACTCTCTTGTAAAAAAAAAATTATATGTTTAGGTTCAGTTCTAACTTTATTCTCTTGGTTTGTAGGCATTAGCGTATATTTCAAATATCAGATTATGACGCTCTTCGCAAATAACCAAATTTTTATGTATAACTAGGATAATAGAATCGAGTTGTTCTCATGTTGCGATGAGGTGAGGTCAGTATTTTCCGGTGTGGGTAATGTCTTTTGATTTTACTTATCTGCACAACCTGACGCAGACGCTTGGCTGCTGCAGGTGTCCTCAGAGAAAGAGAGAGAGAGAGAGAGAAAGAAAGAGAGAGAGAGAGAAGACTCTTACCACATGCTATCTCATTTACACGAGATACCATCTTTGGCGTGGGAATAGCAAGAAGACTGTCTGCGTGCACTAATGTTCATTCTTCCTCAGGTGTGTTTTCATCTAGCTTATTGTTCAGTGCAAGTCTTCCATTTCCAATATCACGTAGAAATCAGTTTCATATGGGTCTTCTTTGCTTCTTAAATCGAGTTACTGCATAGTTGATAGAAATGCGTTGTCTTTTATTAATATTATTTTGTCTGTTTTTTTTTTTAATGAAAATCGCTTCAGACAAGATATGAAGCCATTTAAATGTAAGGAGCTAACAAAAATGAAAGACAAGAGATATTTACATACCATAATGTTCAAAGGACTAATGCTATAGGTAGGAAGAAGACAGCAGGAAGAGAGTTCCACAAGCTTGCAATTCTTGGAAAGAAGCTACTGGAATAGGAAGCTGTATTACAGTAAAGTATCAAAACAGCGAATTGAGGAAGACCACTAGACTAATAAGTCAAACGAGCTGGAACAAAAGAAGCAGAAAATAGATCAGTATCAAAACAGCGAATTGAGGAAGACCTGTCATAATAGTATCTATAGAAAAAACTGAGACTAGCACCATCACGTCTCTGAGAGAGATTGTGTAATAAAGAAGAAAAGGGTGGGGTCCCATTAAATTACAATCAAATTACACGGTTGGGTCACCAATATGGTGATGTTATGATAAATTGACAATAATTTTGAAGTCATTTTAATTTGTTTTGAGAGCATTACTCATAAATGTTGACAGTTACATAATCCTTTCCCTTAGGGGGTGCTATATGGTGTCTATCCATTATGAAGAAGGTTTTCAGCTGATGAAAGTTATCACTCTTAAGGCCATGGTGAGAAAAACCCAGAAGCAAATAATGGAGTTAATTGCTGTTCTTTTTAATTGTTACTATTATTCCAGTCGCAAAGAGCGGGAAGAAAAGATCCACATCTCTGTGACTACCACATCATCACTATGATTTCAAGGAAAGAAACAGCTATTTTCTGCCCACAGGATGACATGTGCAGAGCAGAGATCGAAGAACACTTTGAATTATGCATTTGTTTTCTGTTTTTTGTTTTCAGGAGAATGATGCAGGTTCTAAATACGGAATATTCATCATGTCGTGTCTTTTGGGCTAATGGCGTCCATCTCTTTCGATGCCATTATGTTTTAGTGCATCCAATTTCACTCCAAAAGCCCAAGTTACTCCTGGCATGTGGTTTTTCAGACACTTACCAAACATGCTTCATATGGTTAGAATGCTAGACCGTTATCTATTAATCATGGATCTTCTATATGCAAATGATCATATATTAATTTATTAATTTGTTTACCCCCCATTGTAGCTCTAGAATATCTAACTCCCCTTCTGTTGAGCTGATTATATATCTACAGTATTCTGAGTGACTGAAAATCATATCCCTACATTATAAGAATTAGCTATATAATTACCCATTGTTATGGCTTCAGACAATTCTCTCTCTCTCTCTCTCTCTCTCTCTCTCTCTCTCTATATATATATATATATATATATATATATATATATATATATATATATATATATTATTCTTTATGTAAATAGTTATATCTTGCTACGATGTGCAGACCGTTTCAATCATATTTGATTTCATCAGTACCATTTTCAAATTTTGAGGAGAGAAAACATGCCCATGACTGTCGTGAAGCAAAGTTAAATTCTTATGGGTTTAAATTAATAACAGAAATATATATATATATATATATATATATATATATATATATATATATATATATATATATATATATATAGTAAGTTATAAAATTTATATGGCGATTAAGCTACACTGAATATTCCACGTTTCATCCACTCTAGGACTCTTCAGGCTTATGCTCGAATTTTGTGGTTGTTTGTCGTTTTTATATACACATTTTCTATTGAGATTTTAGTTAGGCAATCAGCTTTCTAGTATCCACCGCGCCCTTCCTATCAGCTAATGAGTATGCACTTATCGGACAAAGGCCTATTTGACCTCTGGTTGTCCTGTTCCTTTGTGTGTGCTCTATTTAGCCTGGATATTTAGCTTCTTGATCTGTTTTAAATCTAAGTTAGTGTTTTTTTTTCATGAAAAATTTGCTATCCTGTACTTTAAAGAACCCCAATATCTATTAAACTGTAGAAGAGAAATAGCAAACAACTGTGTTCACAAGATAAACTTTACTCTAGGATAGCGATACAAAATAGTTTTAAAACTCACAAAAACAATAGAAAATAAACAAATAAATAAATTAAACAAACATGAATATACATAAACGATCACACATATATGTATGTATATATATATATATATATGTATCGGTTGGCCCTAGCCAACCGCTACATAACATCACGGCGCCAATTAATACTATGTTGTATTGTGGTGTGGCCCCCAGGTTGGGAATCATAGTAGTTCGTAGGACCCCCTGGTTGTGGCACACAGCAGTTTTAATTACGTCGATCGTCCGTGGTTTCACCTGTTTACTAAGCGGTTGTCATGACAACGAGTTAAGACTAGTGAGTTATCTCACCTTAGACTGGCACTTTTTTCTTATCTTGCCTCTCGTCAATTGTCAAAATTGTCATTACAGTGTTGAACCTGGAAACAAATCGGTTGACAACTTAGAACGATCAGCCATAACTTAAAAAGATGCATTAAAGACGTAAGTCACAATTGCGTTTGTTTTTGTATAAAATTATATTTTACAATATTATACATTTTTACAATTTAAACAGTTCGTCTTTTTCTTTTGGTGGTTTTGAAGTTCACAGCAATAGTAACAGCGTTCTCACAGTAATCTGAGGAGGGAAATGACGTTTCGACGATACCGTCTTCAGCGACGTTCTGTTGCCTTTTTGTTTTCCTCTCTCTGCTAGCTCTGTTATCTGTCGCGCGTCTGTTCCTTATATGGCATTCAGCTCAACTTTCTGACGTCACGCGTCCTAGAGCTAATTTACATATAACCAACAGAATATTTAGGTCTCGGCTTCCACGTGAGTCCTTAGCACGTTTTTGTTTTATTTATTTAGTCGGACGATTACTTCTGCACGTGCCGATAATTAACCTGTCATCAGGAAATTCCATTCATTGTTTTTTTGTTTTGCCGTAGAATTCCGTGCAAAATATGCGAATTCCAGTAACCTGAATTATCGTTTTTGTCAACAATTACGATCGTCCGACTTTTTCTATTTACACTGCGAATTCTTTTTCTTTAATTCATACTAGTGGACTATCAACATTCGATGTCCACTTATTAAGTTAATAAAAAGGGATTTTATTTTAACCTTTATGTATCGGCTGGCCCTAGCCAACTGCTACATAACATTCCTCCCTTTCTTTTTAAAAATAAACATCAACACGAAAAGCATAAGGTCTTCTTCGGTACAAGTGCATCGGCCACACTTAACAGCGAAATATACGCTGCAAATTTACCAATTTTACCGAAGTGGTCGATTTGTCCAATATTCTCCACTACCTCGGCTCTTTAATTAATATGACTAATTAACTAAATACGAGTCTAACATTTTAATTACTTGTTTAAAATGTGGGCAGCATATAGTACAAAAATTTCGACCAGAACGCCAGGATCCTAATTATGGTGGCAACTCCGAACTCCCTATGATAAGGATTTTGCCTAACATCGACAGAGTAACTTTCTTACCCAGTCCAAACATCCTGTTCTGCGCTCCCGACCCGCAGTTCGATTATAACCTGAGTTCCCAACCCTGGTGCTAGCCCTAGCTATGGTTGGCTGATCCCTACTATTATAAACAACTCCGCACGACCTGGGCACTAAGTTATATATATCTTCCTTCGATATTTCATCAACTTCTTTAGCCCTTTCAGCCATCATGCTGCATGTTATTATTTTCCGTTCCATCAACGGGACCCTGTTTTCCTGACTTGGGGATTCCCGTTGATGGCGATTGCTCTTGTGGGGGATAATTTTCTTCCTCCCCACTAGAGGATTCCCTATCGGTACTGCTATCCTCTACCGGTGCTGACAGGGTAGTTTTTCTACAGCCTTCTTGCTTGTTGGGGACATCCCATTCCTCCAGTTCTGCTTTCCGAAGGTGTTCCCCATGGGCTTTTGTTACTGCCCCCGTCAGTTGGCTTCTAATTCTATACGAGACTGGCCCCGTCTTCTCTATTATTACGTAATATGGAGACCATCTTACGTCTAGCTTTCCCTTTTTTCTATTATTTTTATAATAAACTAAATCACCAACTTGAAAATCGACTGCTTTCGTTTTCTCGTTGGCCCTATCTATCATTTTCTTCCTAGCTCTCTTTACATTGTTCCTGACTAATGTAAAGGTCCGATGCATGTCTTCTCTCCGTAGTAAATTCTACGCGGCCTTAATATGTTGTCTAACGGCAAGACAACGTCTCTGTTATAGAGCAAGTAATAGGGGGAGTACTTTGTTGTTTCGCTGACATGAAACCTTACAGCAGCCAGCATCTGGTTCAAGTACATGTCCCATGAACGGTCATTGTCCCCTATTTTCTTTGCTAGTACGTCATGCATCGTCCTATGGAATCTTTCTATTTTCCCGTTACTTTGCGGGTGGTAAAATGAGTTGGTCACGTGATCAACATTAAGCTCTTCTAACGCCCTTTTCATGATCCCATTGACATTCTCCGGTCCGTTATCCGTAAGTAACTGCAATGGTGCACCAAATCTGGGAAATATTTCCTCAATTAAGAGATGCACCACTGTTTCTGCCTTTTTATTAGGCACAGCGAAAGCCTCAGGCCAACCACTATACATATCGATGAACGTGACTATGTATTGATTGCCTGACAAAGTCCTCGGATAGGGTCCGGAAATATCCAATGCAATCTTAGCAAAAGGAAAAGAAGGCATGTCGGTCTCCTGCATTTGAGGTTGTTGCTTCCTCAAATTTCTGGTCTGGCATGGGACGCACTTCCCTATGTGTTCGTTTACCTTCTTGAACAAACCAGGCCAGAAATACTTCTGTTTAATGGAGTGGAACGTTTTCTCCACACCCATATGACCATTCTCATCATGGTATTGTTTCAATACCTTCATCCTCAAATGTAACGGAATATATAATCTAATTACAGGATCGTCGTCGGGTTACGATAAATAATATACGATATCGTCCATTATGATATACTTTTTTTCTTCCATCTTGGACGTTTTACCGCTCCTCAACCGTTTCTTTAATTCGACGATCTGACTATCGGCGTCTTGTTCTTTACACATATCCAGACCTGATAGTGTAGGACGCTCGCTTACTACCGGTGAGTCTTCGTCATCCTTATGCGATACAAACTCTCTTGGTTCAAAACGATTCGAGTTTATCGCACTCACCGTGTAATTCCTATCATCTATTTCTACTGGAGGATCGTCTTCATCCCGACTCGCATTTACCGCATGGGATAAGAGATCCGCACAGACGTTATCCTTTCCTTTCAGGTACTGTATGGTGCAATCATAGCCAGCCATACTTAATGCCCACGTCTGTATTTTCCTATTCTGTATCGGAGATTTCAGCAAGTACTCCAATGGTCTGTGATCCGTGTAGATGGTGAACGTAGCACTGTACAAGTAGTGATTCAACTTGCTTAAGGCATAGTGAATCGCATATGCTTCTTTCTCTATTGTTGACCATCTAGTCTGGGTATCAGACAACTTATGAGATAGAAAATAAATGGGTTTCTCTATCTCCCGACCCTCCTCTGGGTCGTAGACCATTTGAGACAAGGTTGCTCTGATCGCATAATCGGAAGCATCCGTGTATAACCTGTATCCTTTGTTAGTGTCCGGGTATGCCAGCATCACCATCTCTGCCCGCTTCGATTTCAATCGATTAAAAGCAGACTGACATGCATCGTCCCAACAGAAACGTGCATGCTTCCTAGTTAACCGAATTAACGGTTCGGCGATTACAGAAAAATCCTTGATAAATCGCCTGTAATAGGATGTCATGCCTATAAAGGATCTAACCTGCTTCACAGTGGTTGGGGTCGCAATTGCCTGAATTGCTTTAACTTTGTCCCCCTCCGGCTGGATACCTTTCTCACTTACTCGGAATCCCAGATATTGCACTTCCTAGCCGAAAAACTCACACTTCGCCGCCTTCAACCTTAAATTATGCCTACGTAAACTACCTAGCACTTTTTCTATATGCTTAACATGTTCCTCCTTTGTTTTGGAGAATATCAAAATATCATCCAAATAAGGCACGGCGAATTCTTCCTGTCCCTGTAATACTACGGACATTAGCTCCTGAAACACTCCCGGAGCGTTAGCAAGTCCGAATGGCATTACATTAAATTGGAACAGTCCTCTATGACAGGTGAATGCAGTTTTCTCTTTATCCTTTTCGTTCAACGTTACCTGCCAATACCCTGATTTCAAGTCCAAGTTTGAGAAGTATTTTGCTGACCCAAGCGAGGCCAGTATATCATCAATTACTGGTAGCGCTCGGGCATACTTCTTTGTAATCTTATTCAGGGCCCTAAAATCTACGCAGAACCTCTTTGTTCTGTCTTTCTTTTTTACTAAAACTATCGGGAAACTCCACGGACTGTTCGACCTTTCTATCACCCCTGCCTGTAGCATTTCCTCTAGTGCTACATTAACTTCTTCTCGTTGTTTGAGAGGTGTTCTGTAAGGGTTTTTCTTTATGGGATCGTTTTTTCCTGTATCGATCCTCATCTCTACTATGTCAGTCCGGCCTAAATATCTATCCCCTGTGACGAATAAATCAGTCTTTCGTCGCAGGACTTTATTTAAAACTTTCCTCATTTCTTCCGGCACTTTTATGCCGTTGAGGTTACTTTTGTTTCCCGACTTCCTTTGTTTATTTGGCTTTGATATTGCCATTACTACTTCTGTTCTTCTACATCTACCTATCTTGTAACCTTTCTTTAATTTTACTGTCTAGTTCGTGTCATTCATAATTAGCAAGGGAAAGCTTTTCCTACCTTTAATTTTAACTACCGTGTTCGCTACGGATACACCACTTAGATCACTTAGGAAGCCCTTATCTATCTGCACTACTTCGTAATCTAAACCCTGACCATTTCTCATTCCTGCACGAGCTGTGCACGCATGTAAATGCTGCGGTTTCAGGGTGACATCGTGCCTTAATCTAACTATACTCGAAATATGAGCCTCCTCTTGCAGCGCTATGTACTCGCTGCCTAATCGGATTGCTCCTAAATCAAAGTACATTCTAACACTATTTTGCTTGAGCCAGTCTCGGCCCAATATGATGTTCCTATTAAGGTTTTTCGTCACGACAAAATCATGTCGAATGTACTGGCTTCCTACTTTAATCTCTAAATGCGCCACTCCTTGCACTATGAGAGGTGACCCGTTTGCAGTCCTTAAATTCATCTCTATTTTCTTTATCTCAGGCTTCTCTCTGAGACCTTCTAATACAGTACTTTTTATTACTGAAATTTCGGCACCAGTATCTACTAAATCCCTAAACTTATTTTTCTCTATCTTAATAGGGATGCAATTAGCGGCGCCCATATGTCCTATGATCTTTGACTGTTCACCCCTCTTCCTCTCGCTAGGTGTCTTGCGAGTGGGGTCTGCTCGTTTCCCGACTTAGGGAAGGTGCAGTTCCTGGCTATATGGCCTTTTCTGCCGCAATTGTAACACTTAATCCCCGGCCAAGGGCGCTCTGTTTCTCTTGCCTTGAAGCCGGGTCCCCTATTAAATCCTATATAATTCCCTTGCCCCCTATCTGGCTCTGGGAATCTTTTTTTTCTTATCGCTTCTATATTCCTCTGGCGCCTACTAAAATTTATTTCCATAGGTTCTTCTTCTCGGTCATTGCCTCTTATGCGGGTTTGCCACCGTTCCTCGATTAGGACCTTTTAATAGGCTACCTTGAGGTCCGATGGTTCTTCCCTCATGACAGCGATTTTGACTTGTCTGTCATATAGCCCCTCGATGAAGAAACCTATCACTTGGCTTTTTATTAGTTCATTGTTCGTATCTAGGCTACCATACGAACCTTCAGCCAAGTGCACTAACCTCTGCATGTAGTCCTGCAGAGTTTCACTTCTACCCTGCTTAATATTTGCTAACTCCTTAACAAACTTGGTAGGATCTGCCTGGACTCCAAAATAATTATCTAAAGCTCGTTTCAAGTCTACCCATGCCAAACTCTCATTGTTGGCTAGTAGTCTTGAAACAAACTGTCCTATTGGGCCAGCCGTCGTAATTAACGCTAATTGGCATTTTTCTTCCTCTGTTTGGCTAACTATTCTAGTGTATTTATCTATATCATTTAGCCATCTTCTGTATTCCTGCGATCGTCGAGTGTCTAATGTTTTTATTTTTGCTAACAACGCCTCCCCCCTCAGAGAGTTCGAAATGGCCTTCCCTACATTGTGTAGTTCAGCCCCTACGATCTGAGCGAAATTTGTGAAAAACTGCTGTTCCATCTTTTACAATTATCTTCAAAATTATACGAGAAAGAAAGAAGAAAGAAAAGAAATATATATAATTTTTTTTTTTTTTTTTAACAAAACGTTTTTAAGAGCCGAGGTTTAGAAAAATATTGAAAAAATCAACTAACCTTTCCTTTTCCTCATGTCCAGTGTCCTTTCTTCTTCTCTTTCTTGCTTCTGCGTATGCGTTTCTCTTCGTCGATTGATTCACGTTGTGTTTTTTTTTTTTTTTTTTTTTTGTGTATGTGGTAACCAAGTTCTTTTTTGTGTAAGAGTTCTTTTTGTTTAGTTTTCTTTTTGTTAAAAAGTTCTTACTTATCACTCTTGCGGAGTGAACTGGTCATCAAGGCACCAATTAATACTAGTGGACTATCAAAATTCGATGTCCACTTATCAAGTTAATAAAAAGGGATTTTATTTTAACCTTTATGTATCGGTTGGCCCTAGCCAACCGCTACATAACATATATGTATATATATATATATGTGCATATATGTATGTACACATATATATATTTATACATAAACTTACATTAAAAAAAAAAAAAAAATATTGAAGAGCATTGATGGCAGTGTGCTCCATACGGAGAAACACACGATAATGGAGAGATGGAAGGAACACTTTGAACTTCTGTTGAACCAAGAAACACGTGCTGAAGATGGAACTGATATACCTCAACTGCCGATTAGACACCAAATGGATGATTTACCAACAGCAGATGAACTTGACATGGCCATAAAGAGGACAAAGAACGGAAAGGCTGTCAGACCAGACAACATACCACCAGAAGTTTAGAAGCATGGTGGAGCAGCCCTGAGAAGTCAATTACTACAACTTTTCCACAACATCTGGACATCAACAGTAGAAGTTCCCCAGGATTTTAAAGATGCCTACATTGTGACAGTGTATTAGAGAAAAGTGGACAGGGTGGAATGCGGGAACCACAGAGGAATCTCCCTTCTGTCTGTTGCTGGGAAGGTTATGGCTAAAATCCTACAGTATCGACTACAGGCTTTGGCTGAAGACATTCTACCGGAGAGCCAATGTGGATTCAGGGCCAACAGATCCACAAAAGATATGATATTTGCCCTCCGACAACGTCAACCTCTCATTGTCACCTTTGTAGATTTTAGCAAGGCCTTTGACACAGTTGATAGAGACATGCTTTGGAAGTTACTGAGATGCTATGGTTGCCCACAGACCTTCACAAGAGTACTGCGCAGTTTCCATGATGGCATGACTGCTCGAGTTTGCAGGGGCGACGAATGCTCAGACTCCTTTAGCGTTGGACATGGCGTCAAGCAAGGCTGTGTCCTTGCGCCAACTCTGTTTACAATCTTCCTTGCTCCTATTCTGAAAAGCATGCCTGAAGAACTCGGTGATCTCTACATCCGAATCAGAAGTGATGGTGACCTTTTCAACCTCAGACGCTTGAGAGCAAAAACTAGGACACATAAGTTAGTGATGAAGGAACTACTTTTAGCTGATGATTCAGCACTTGTGACCCACAGCCCCCAAGCAATGCAAGATTTAGTACTAGCATTTGCCGAGCCATCCAAGAAATTTGGGCTGACAATCAACATCAAGAAGACAGAAGTTTTGATTCAAGACACCCGTGACACAAAGATTAACCTCAGAGAAGTACTCCTGAATGGTACCCCATTGGTGGAAGTTGAACAGTTCACCTACCTGGGCAGTACCATTACAAACACTGGAAAAATCGATGAAGAACTCTCAAAACGGATCCGAGTGGCTGCATCAACCCTCGGAAAATTGAGAGACCATCTGTGGAATCAGATTAAAGACCAAGATGAAAGTGTACAGAGTTATTGTCTTACCATTACTCCTGTAAAGCTCAGAAACCTGGAGTCTCTACAGATGCCACTTCAAGAGATTAAACCTGATACAACAAAGGCACCTCCGTCATCTAATGGGTATCTCTTGGAAAGATCATGTATCAAATTTTGAAGTACTAGAAAAGGCTAAAATGCGCAATGCTGAAGAAATAATCATAACAAACCAACTGAGATGGACAGGACATGTCACGCACATATCAGACGACAGACTACCAAAAGCAGTTTTCTTTGGTGAGCTCAAAAAAGGTTCTCATCCTAGGCGCATCGAAACTGCACTAGAAAGATGTGTTCAAGAGACATTTGAAAAACACAAACAACTCAACGACTGGAGAAGAAAAGCTGAAGATCGGATAGTTTGGAGAAATGTGGTATCAGGCACAGCCGATGCCATTAGAGATCAAAGCATTGCTGCTTGGGAAACAAAAAGAGCGCGACTATGGGCGCCACTATTCCTTGCCGTCAGGTGTCACATCTGCGGCCGGGGTTTCAGAGCTCCGATCGGACTCACATCGCACCTTCGACATGGACACTAACCGATCTCCACGTCATCGTCAAAATCGACGGACTGCCAGAGAGAGAGAGAGAGAGAGAGAGAGAGAGAGAGAGAGAGAGAGTATATATATATATATATATATATATATATATATATATATATATATATATATAAGAGCAAATAGTTAATAAAACATGTTAAAAAACACTTTGGAAAAGAGTTAAAAACATATTTAATCTGAAAAGGAAACACTTAATAAGTGGATAGTCCTTAATCCGCGGAGTTTCGAAGAAATACTTTCCTTCTCTTTATATATATATATATATATATATATATATATATATATATATACACCCATTAACATGAATTCCATGCATTTTAACAAGGCAAGTCCTTACGAGGATTAAATGTAGAAAATTCGATATAGCTTGATTGCCATACATATTTGCGTAAATTGCTATATACATATATAGTATATATTACACATCCACAGCCAAGTGTTTTTATATGGCTAAAAACGAATGGATGCTTCCAACTATGATTTTAAACCTGATCACATTGTCAGAAGTCAAACTCATTTTAACAACTGACCCATCAGTCACCAGCATGAGTAAGGGAAATTATATATATAAATTAAAATATATTGCCAGCTTTTTTTTTTTTTTTTTTTTTTTATTATTATTATTATTATTATTATTGTTGTTGTTGTTGTTGTTGTTATGAATATTATGGTTATGAATATTATGGTTATGAATAGAGAAATTTAAAAAACATACAAATCTTGAACAAATCAAAGAATATGATTGTAGCGTAGGTTTGAAAATAATAAAAAATATCAGACATATACGAAATAGATTTGTCAACGTTATGTGCTGCGAAAAAGAGATTTCTTAGAATTTACATCGTTTAGGAAATACTTTCGTTTATTTATTTTTTATTTTTTATTTTTGGTAAAAGATTCTAATTTTTAATGTGTTCCTTTCACAGTGATTTTTGAAACGGTATTTCTATTTTGAGCGAGATTTTTCTTGTATACCTTAGAATTCTACGTATAATAATCCTTCAATTCCAGCTGAAAAGATATGGAAATATGTAAAAGTTTAGAGTTATTCTCATAAGCATAGCGCTTCGATTTATGTAAAATATATATATATATATATATATATATATATATATATATATTTATTTATTTCATCTTCTGCCAAAATCTCATTTGTGTATGATACCAGACGTTTCTATAAAATTCCTCGAAGTGAACGAAAGCCGAGAAATAAAGCGCTAGCAAAACCTTAAACGATGAAATGGTACATTGCTTATTTCGCATTGTCTTCTTTAGAAAACCGACATTTTCTTTTCTTTTTTTTAAAAATTCTGTCTTCTTTCCTATCAGACTTTGAATATGTCACAGCAGATACACAAGCAAGCATTTGCACCTTTTCCACATTCAAATTCTCTAATGGATTATAAAAGTTCTTGTAGAAGCAAAATCCGCATTGCGTTTTAATAGCAGGAAATGTTTGCAGGAAATTTATTGCGAAAATGCAACTTGGTGAATGACACAAAACTGAACTCATATGGCGTTTCTGGATTTTTTTTTAGATGAGGTTTAGTTATTCGTAATATTTGAATTCATTGGACTATTGTTTTCATCTTGAGTGTCATTTTCACAACGTTTCGGTCGATGTAACCTCTAACCTTCTTCAGGTGTATCTTGTTGAACTCGGGAAAGTTTGCAAATTACTTTTTTTTTTTTTTTTTTACAAGGGTGTCACCACTTATCAAGGCCCAGAGGCCACTCGAGGATAAGGGTTAATAGGTATACATTAGTCATTGTGATTTTAGCATAGTAAACAGTGGGAATTTTGTAACTTGGATTACTTAGGGGGACGATTCAATTAGAACTTGTTCACATTGGACTTTTTCTTTTTCTTTTTTTTTTTTTCATAGGTATCAACTCATTATCAAGGCCAAGAGGCCACTCAAGGATACTTAGAACCTCTATCCAATCATGGCTGACGGAATAAGAGCAGGCCATCCCTGTGAAGTAAATAAAGGGTTCCATTCGAAATTCTATCCAAATTCTCAAGTTCGGCAGAAATATTCTTGAATTCGACAAGGTACAACGGAAGAAGGTTGGACTTACATCGACCAAAACGTTGTAAAAATCACACGCAAGATGAGAATAGTAGTCCGATGGCTCCAAATATTACAAACATCTCATAATACTGACTTATAGGTTGAGCTCTCCAATAACGGTGATAACAGTTTCCATTTTGCAAAATGAATTGCTCTCCATAAAAGTATTGCGCCCTCTAGGTAATAAATAGTGCAAATAAATCTAAACAGAATTCCATTAATTTTGTAACGAACATAACAGTGTGAGGGTAGGATGTCCCAACTGTCAGCCAAACGGTGCGGTCCGATTTCAAATCACAGTTTGATATCACAATTATTTCTCTCCCACCAGGAGAACTGTGACACTAGGATCGGAAAGTGGGATTGAGGAGGAGCACTCTGACCCTGCAAAAGATGACTGTGCAGCCTCGTCAGCATTTTCGGCAGGGCGCCTAAGGCGATTAGCAATAAACTAACCCCTTCTCAAAGAGAGGACGTAAAGCTTGGGAAGTTGAACCATCTAGAACTGCACAGAAACTGCATTATTCTGTGATCAAAAGTGAAAAAAATCATTATTGGAATGTTCTAATCTCTGATACTTATATATATATATATATATATATATATATATATATATATATATATATATATATATATATATATATATAGCTTAAAGTAAAAGGAAAAGAGAAAGTTCAATTCCACAAAGGAGACTTATCCGGATAATGCCAAGCTCAACAATAATTATTGGAGTTTATACAATAGGACAACAAGAGTATGAAATGAAGACACAAAACTATATACTGGTAGATATAGAATGGATCCTTTAATGAATAATGGAATACAGGCAACATTTGTGGGATAGAAGGGACTCTTTATGCCAGGGCATTTCGAAGCCTAATGCTTCTCATCAGAAGAGTAGAGAAGGTGCTAGGTAGCATGGGGAAGATGCGGCGTCTAGCGTAAGGTTCGTTAGGGATAAAAAAGATTAAGAGGAATTATAGAATGTTGGGGGAAGCAGTATTGAATTCTAAATAAATAAGGAGAAGCTTGTTATATATAGTATGATATATAAGATTATATATGGTCTTTAACATAGTATTGAGATTTAGGGGTATATGTATTAGGATAAAATAGGGGGTGTATTGTTGCTGCGTGGTAATTTATTTTAACGGTTTGTGAGGTGTTTATTTTCTATGGAGTGGGTAATTTTGATTTTGATTGGTGCCACCTAAACGGCAAATGGCGGAGATAAATTCGCTTATAATTTGGGGGGGGGGTTGTAAAACTGAAAGATAATATATTTATAAGTTTCTACTGTTATGATATAGGGAGTATAATCATAAGGGGGCGGTCGGAGATTAGGGTGGCAATGACTATGAGTGCGATTAACTTGATGCAAAAGTTTAAGTATACCCACTCCATAGAAAATAGACACCCCACAAACCGTTAAAATAAATTACCACGCAGCAACAATACACTCCCTATTTAACCATAATACAGATTTAAGCTTTGTCTTTCATTCCTCGCCTATAAACTTACCTCCCACTATCACCTTTTACCGATTTATCTCCATGTCTGTTGTGTTCAATAAAATAAACTTCAGCTATATTTTATTTCTTCATTTATCTTCTTTTCTCTTCCTGTCTTCCCTTCCAGGATATGAAAAAGTTTTAAATTTTTCTCTTCATTTAATTAGAGCCACGTAAAAAATATGCTTGAAAGTTAAAATTTTTTTTTTTTTTTAATCCAAACCGTTTATTTTTTTCTTTTAAACTCTCTAAATTTTTTTTTTTTTTTTTTATAATAATAATAATAATAATAATAATAATAATAATAATAATAATAATAATAATAATAATATATTTTATATTCTTTGTCTTTTTACTTTTATTTTTTATTTTAAATGCACCTTTAAAATCTCGTATTTGAACATTCTAATTATCTTGACTTTTACCAAAAATATTTCGGAATGTTCATTTTAAACGTTTGGATTTTAATTTGTAATAGGGTACGTCTTTCAGATGATACTTGTCACGGTTTCAAATCATCGCTATTCACGCCGGAATTCAAATACATCCACAAAACGCCAACAAAACAGTCGATTGACTTTTTTTCTTTTTAATTTAAATAGAATCAACAAATTCACAATCTATTTTTGATTGCATAAATTTCTTTCTAGAATTAATTAGAGTCGTTTGTTTGTCTTATTGAGAGCCACATCACTAACATGATTACACCAAATGAATACAGTCAGCCTCGATCCAACTAGAACGAGTTTCAACCGGGCAAAAATCAAAGACCATATGTGGGGCAACTCCATATATAAGACCATTGCCCTTGTGGCGGCAATCAATTATTGGTCAGTGTAGGGGAAACCCTTCATACCAATTGTCACTATTCAGCTCCCCTACCCCCAGGGAGTTGGCCCCCATTTCCCCAATCTCTCCATATTAAAAAAACTGGCCTTGGGCCTAATTTGCTCGGTGGAAAAGCAAATAAATACACAGACTCGGATGGGGGAGTAGGAGGAAGCTCCCAAAATCGTCTCAGCAGCAGTTCAAACAGCCCTTATCAGGGCTAAACAACCAACCCTTAGCAGGGCTAAGTTTTTTCACAAATGCAATTCAATACTGCTTGCTTCTTGAGACCCACCAGCAGCTAACTTCACTCCCAGTTTCCAGTGCTTCCCGCTCACTCGAGCGACTTCCTGCTCATGGCCGCAGCCTTCCAGCCCTTGGTACCTCCAGCGCCTCCAGCTTCCTCCTGCAGCTTCTCTGCACCTTGCTCCTCCAGCCTGCAACCTTGCTTGCACCTCACTCCTCTGGCCTGCAACCTTGCTTGCTCCTTGCTCCTCTGGTTTGCGACCTCGCTCGCACCTTGTTCCTCCGGTCTGCAACCTCGCTTGCACCTGGCTCCCTACTGACCATCTGTTCCTTAACACTATTCTCAGTGGCGTCCATTTCTTAACACTGATCTCTACGTTCTCAGTGTCGTCTATTCCCTAACACTGACTCTCACATTCTCAGTGTCCACCATCCTATCCGGATTGCCCTGACGCCCAACCGATCATTCTAGACCCAACGAGCAACCCTGAACCATGCTACGTCTAGAGTACCTGTTCTTTACCTCCAGATCTTAGCCTCGAGTGACGTGCGACCTTCCAGGCAACCAGCATCCAGATCATACGATTTTTCGCTTCCTTTGCAAATAAAAGGCGAACCCTCGTTTTTAACCAAACAACGTTTGTCTGTCATTCTTTTTTGCCTTTTTGCTGTTTACTTTTTGCCCGTGTCTACCTTGTTAGTTGTTGCGGCGATTGTCCCTGTATGACCGGCCCCACAACAACTTTCTACGGAAATTACACTACCATAAAAAAAAAAAAAATATAGGTGGAATAAATCTATGGTCATCGATTCCAAATTACTAATTACCCAGATTGCTATATCCAAAAGAATTGGAATTTATTTTCAATGGGGATTTCTTCAAGCAATTTGGAATCTGACAACATCATCCAATTTTATTCAAGGATTACTAGTCCATTCGGATATAAAAATCTCATATCCTGTCTTTCTTTCAATCCTTATTTTCTTTATGTATGTCCCTTAAAAAGATTTAATCTTTAATATATATTTCCTATGTATGTGCTGAATAGCAAAATCATTTCAAACCAGATTTAATATTTTGCTAATGACTTTTCCTCTGAGGAGATGAGCCTACATTGAAAATCCATTGGTTAAGGAAATTACTTAGAGTTGTATTCTTTGTTCAAATAATAATTTTTTTTTTGAAAAACTATATTTTTCTGAATGAAATTTAAGTATAAAAACTATAAATTTCATAGATAAATAAATAAATAAGTAAATAAATATATATATATATATATATATATATATATATATATATATATATATATATATATATATATATATAGGAGAACAATAGGAATGGGAAATGAAATCACAAAAACTATTTATTGGTGAATATAGATTGGTTTATTTATTCAATAAGGGAATACAAACAATTAGTTGGGGGATAGAAGAGACTCTTTATGCCAAGGCATTTCGAAGCCGAATACTCCTCATTAGAAGAGTAGAGAAGATCACTCTTTTCTTCTAATGCTCTAAGCTATATATACATATATATATATATATATATATATATATATATATATATATATATATATATATATATTTCTTCACCATATTCCCTCTGCTTCACTTTTTTGCTATCAAGTAAGATCTTTGACTTACTTCTTGTTTCAGCGAATACTTTTGCATGCAAAATCCGATCCTGCATTTTGCTAATTCTTACCCTCTGATGAGAAGAAAAGTATTTCTTCGAAACTCTGCGGATTAAGGACAATCCACTTATCAAGTGTTTCCTTTTCAGATTAAATATGTTTTTAACTCTTTTTCAAAGTGTTTTTTAACATGTTTTATTAACTGTTTGCTCGCATATATATATATATATATATATATATATATATATATATATAAGGTAAAATTAAAAGCCAAGAACAATGCGAGATTTTTTTTTTTAATATACCCATGACCAAGACAAATGCACTAACATCTCCGACAAACATACACACACTAACAATTTCCTACAGACCCTCTCACTAAACGGCTACCCTAATACGATCCTATCCTCACTTAAAAAGAAAAAACGCAACACCCGACCCTTCTCTAACAATTGTTTTCTAAAACTACCCTTCCTCAGTGACAAAATCTCATCTTCAATCCGAAAAGCCATCCGCAGCGAGGGACTCAACATTCAACTCATCCACACTGGATCTACTTTAAGACAACAGCTCAACCGAAAACATCCATCGCATACACCTTCCCCTTGTTTACTCTCTAATTGCCCAATATCACACACAGGTTTATGCTTTAAGAACCACGTTGTCTACGACCTACAATGCGCTAAATGCAGTGCATCTTACATTGGAAGCACTACCAGGTTGCTTCACCACCGCATAAAAGAGCATTTAAACACTACTGCTTCGTCGTTCTATAAACATATTCGCACTTGCATTAATTCAGAACCGGATTTTCACATCAACATTCTTGCTTCTTCAAGAAACGTAGGTCAACTTCGTATTCTCGAATCTTTAATTATTTCAAAAAATACTCCCACACTAAACAATAGACTGGATTTGAGCTCCGCTTTTATAATATAAGTTTAAAACATAAGAAAAACAATAATTAAAATAAAAAAAAAAATTATTGTTTTAAAATAATTAAAAGATTAATAAAATCTCACAGAGTTACCTCCCTTCAACCCTTGCTTGAATAGTCATCTCCCTTGATTCACAAACGCAACAACTATTTTAAACACCAACTGATTTATTTTAACGTTCTCCTAACATCATTTTTTGTTCTATATTTCGCGGTATCACGTGGCAAACTCTGTAGCTGCTTTTCCAATTTTGAACACTCTTCCGCTGTCTTCTCTTGAAAAAGGACTAATAGGTCTGAAATATATTGAGATTTATAACACCATTGAATACAACAGAAAAAAAATTACTGTTGTTTAGAGTTAAAATTTGTGTGAAAAAGAAAAAACAAACAACAAAAAAAAGAAATTTATTTTATTTTTTTTTGTTTTCATTTAATTTTACTCTATATTAAAAAAAAATCTCGCATTGTTCTTGGCTTTTAATTTTACCTTTTAATTTTCTTCAACAATGCTTCAAGCAAACTACAATCTACTTATATATATATATATATATATATATATATATATATATATATATATATATATATATATATTCACACCAGCCAATTATAATTTCCACAGTAAAACGTAACATGTATAATATTGTCTTACGTGCGTGTGTATATATTATGCATGTTTAAGCGAATGCTCACATCCAATTTGCTCGAATCAAACGATATTAATTTCAATCTAATCATATCCCTTTTATGCTGACAGCAGCAGAAAACACCTAATGAGGTTTGACAATTTACATGCATCTAATTATTTCAATTACAATTGATTTCGCTTCTGCGCAATATCGACAAACGTTTCTGCTTAATCAAATCGTTTCAAAGATGAAAAATCTCCTCCGAAAATATATCGTGATTGTAACTTGAGAGATTACTTGTTATGCTGTTGTGATCCTGCTTGTGACTCTAGAACTTAACTGTAACCGGTGATCAGCCTCTCGTCTAGCTACAACCACTGTCAACAATTTCTCTATCTGTATCTAAATCTAAATGCAGATTCCATGAACAAAGCTTATTTCCTAGAACTGCTTGCCATAGAATTTTGTTCCGCTGGCCCACTTTTCAGCTGAGTAGAATATGATCGTCTTCAAGTCCAATGTAAACAAGTTCTTATTGCGCCGTCCCCTTAAATAATCAAATAGTTTCTTCCCCAGAACTGCTAGACTTTGGAATTCCTTATCAGGTTCCTGGTTCCCCAACTGTACTGACATGCAAAATTTCAAGTGTAATGTGAACAGACATCTTGCTGTTCAACTCCCTACAAAGCATCCCCGCAACTTATGTTCCTGATAGTAGCCCCCTACATCAAAGTGGCACAGTGCTTTGTTTAGGGTGAAAATCGAATAGAAAAGAAAAAAGAAAATACCACCCAATTTCCATCACTAACGATCACTATGCTGTTGTCCTGGTGACCACCATAAACTTAACCTTTATCCTCAAGTGGCCTTAAGGCCTTGATAAGCGATGACTCCCTTGTAAAAAAAAATGAAATGAAAATGTTTACTTTTTCAGGAGTTAAGGAGCAAGATGCCTGTTCACATTACATTTAAATTTCAACATGTGAGTGCAGTCAGAGAAGCGGGAAACAAAGAGAAAAGTCTAAAGTCGAGCAGCTTGAGGAAAGGAACTATTAGAGTAACCGACTTTCCGCCATCCAACGAACTCTACAATGACGGGGTGGGATTTTGCTGCTTGTTATGTTAGTCAGGGGTATTTGTGTCAAGGGGACACAAGTGCTAAGAGTATGTGGCATGTGTATGTGATAACAAACTACCTCTAAAACTTTCCTCACTCTCTTCCCTAACAGATCAGGTTGTCTGAAGATATCGGCTTCCTGATTTTAATGCGCAAAACATTAATGCTATTTTTTCCCCTTCCCTTTGCAAGACTCAATCATATTCTGCAAAGCCAAAAAACAAACAAAAAAAAAAAACTATAATTTTTCCCTAAAAAAAACAACCAAACTAAATACTATGAATAAGTATATGAAGATATGAATATCTTGAAGTATAAAAAGGTTTTGTTTTTGTTAAGAAAATTAGGAAGAAAAAGCGTCCAAGGATCGCCCCCCCCCCCGAGGGAGAACATTTGCATTAATGTAATGTTTCTAGATGTATAGCCATCGATGACATGATTTCAGCACATCCAGGTACACTTTGGTATTTACTTTCAAGCCAATTTCGAAGATGTGAGGTGGCATGATGTGGCCCTCACTTGAAACCACACCAAAGACCATAACCGTGGTCAAAAACTTTGTTTTCATCACTTTGATTACGTCTCTGTTATTTGTGGCATTCCAGTAATGCATTTTGAAGGTGCTGGCAATGGTCCTGTCATCATAATTTTTTTTTTTTCATTAACTGCAAAGAATTTTATAAGTCTTGAAAATTTACGTGTTTGATTTTTCTTTGCATGACGTGGTCTGTAGGTTACAAACCCCGCACGTAAATTTCTTAATGTTTTTTTTTTCTTTTTCGTTACCTGGAAAGAAGTTTATATAAAATAATTTTATAAAAGAAACAGTAGGTTCTCTGGAGTACAATGTAGAATAACATATATTTTGGACTAAGTTACTGCATAGAGGCATGTGAAGCTTCCTCCCGGGCGATTTCACGGATTTTGATGGCAATAAAAATAGATGAGTGTGAAATATTCGTTGATCATCATTCAATCCCAGGCAACGTCGGGTCTCTTTACTAGTATATATACATACATTATATATGCGTGTGTGTGTGTGTGTGTGTGTGTGTGTGTGTGTGAACGCAACAATTAAACACTCATTTTACACTTGATTCTAAGAAATCAAATCTTCTACTACAAAAGCAAATGAACGCGAAGGTTTTGCTAAGGAATGTTTTCCAAACCTGTTAAAAGAAATCTCGTTTCAGTATGAGAGAAGTTCCAATATGCTTGGCCTCCAGATTTTATGCGAAAGTCTTTGAAGCGAGTATAAAAAGATTTAATAAACTTAATTGCTTTTGTGATATTTTCTTCTTTGCCTTCTCTGTTCAGTATTTTACCGAATGTTTGGAGCATTGTTAAGAATTACCGAGGAATATCGGAGAACGTTTCAAAGAAGACTTAATGAAATTTCTGCGAAAGAATCACATTAAATTTGTTTTCATTTCGAACATATCAGACATTCACGAAATTAAAGTGGAACGAAAAATTGTCAAAAGAAATGTAAAATAAAAAAAAGTAATAGAATTTATTTTCTTTGAGAAAAAATCGCAGTAAATAAATAGGAACGTTTTCTTTTTTCAAAGTAAGATTCCATGGATAATTTATTGGTATATAAAACTATTCATAGATGTCTGAATTGACAAAACAAATGTTTTTGTTTGTTTTAGATGCATTATTTCCTTTTGTATAAGAGGTTCTGTCGGTCATTTCGTTAAGCTTGAGTTTAAAATAGAATTCATATTGCTAAATGTGCAGACTGAACAAAAACTCAGTGTTTGCTACGAAAATGGTATTTCAAACTTAAGCATGACAGACCAAATGAAAATGCTATTTCAAACGTAGACTTTGGAAAGATTAAAGCTCTAGTTACTGCTTTTAGTGCTTGTTAAGATATAGTCTACAGATGAATTCTTTTTAAAGCAAAAACAATATTACGTACTTACTTGTCATGTCGAAAATAGTAATATATTAAAAACTTACGAAAATTCATCGAGTAGAAACTAATTTATAGTTAAAAGTAATTTTTATAGAAAATTGATTAAAATTACATTTTTCATTGATATTATAAAGTAGACGATGAAGAGTTCGCACACAGGGAATGTAACTCGGAAAGCATATTTTAGATTACGTGTTCACGGCGTGCAATATTTGCAGCCTATAACGATAGAACTTATTTACTAAAAATACAATAGCAGTTGCTCCGCTCGATGATTTTCCGTGATTTTTGGATATATTACTATTTTCGACATGAGAATTAAGTACGTAATATTGCTTTTTTTTTTTTTTTTTAAAAAGACATTTAAACAAATCCGTCTGTTGACTCTATCTCGACAAGTGCCAGAAACACTAGCTAACTAGAACTTACTCTCCCCAAAGTCTTCGTTTAAAATAGAATTTTATTTCGTCTGTCATGTTTATATTTAAAATACTATTTTCAGTTAGTCTGTCACATGCAAATTTGAAATAGCATTTTCGATTAGTATTCCACAAAAAAGTTTGGAGCAGCATTTTCATCATTCAGGAATTTGAAATACCATTTACGGTAATCTTTCAGGCATAAGTCTGAAATAGTATTTTCAGTTGATCTGTAATTTCTATGTTTCAAATATCATTTTTAGGTTGTTCTGTCATGCAGAAGTTTGGAATTACATTTTTAGTTGGTCTATCATCTTAAATTTGGAATAGAATTTTTGGTTGTTATTTCAGCAAAAGTCTGAAATAACATTTTCATTCTTCAGAAATTTGAAATAGAATTTTCAGTTAGTCTGTCATGTTTATATTTGAGATAACATTTTCGGTTGGTCTGTCACTCAGAAGTTTGAAATGGCATTTTTAATTGGTCATGCAGAAGTTTGAAATAGCATTTTCGATTAGTTATGTAGAAGTTTGAAATAGCATTTTTAATTGGTCATGCAGAAGTTTGAAATAGCATTTTCGATAAGTCATGCAGAAGTTATAAATAGCATTTTCAATTAGTCATACAGAAGACATGAGAATGAAGTAGTAATATTTCTTTTTTTTTTAAAAAGACATTAAAAAATCGGTCTGTCGACTCTTTCTTGACAAGCACAAGAAACACTAACTAATTAGAGCTTACTCTCCCCAAAGTCCATTTGAAATAGAATTTTCATTTGGTATGCCATGTTTAGGTTTGAAATACCATTTTCAGTTAGTCTGTCATATTCAAATTGGAAATAGCATTTTCGCTTTGTATTTCACACAAAAGTTTGAAATAGCATTTTTATCATTCAGGAATTTGAAATACCATTTTCGGTGGTCTATCATGCATAAGTCTGAAATAGTATTTTCAGTTAACCTGTAATTTTATGTTCCAAATATCATTTTTAGGTTGTTCTGTGATGCAGAAGTTTGGAATGACATTTTTAGTTGGTCTATCATCTTTGAATTTGAAATAGCATTTTTGGTTGTTATTTCATGCGAAAGTTTGAAATAACAATTTCATACTTCATAAATTTGAAATAGAATTTTCAGTTAGTCTGTCATGTTTATATTTGAGATAACATTTTCGGTTGGTCTGTAACATTAATATTTGACATAACATTTTCGGTTGGTCTACCACTCATGTTTATATTTGAGATAAAGTTTTTGGTTGGTCTGTAACGATAATATTTGACATAACATTTTTGGTTGGTCTGCCACTCAGAAGTTTGAAATATCATTTTTAATTGGTCATGCAGAAGTTTGAAATAGCATTTTCGATTGAAACAAAATGTAGTAGGCAAAAAAAAAAAAAAAAAATCAGGAACACAGATAGGAAATAGTCAGTATCGCCCACCTCTAGAAAAGAGGGATTTCTTGTCTGTAATAACCGTGGAGAAAGAAGAAGACAAAAAAAAAAAACAGAAAGAAAAAAAATTTGCTTCTCGCAGACACGTTGTTCGTCACAAAGAACAATCCAATCGCCAGAACCACCTACACACAATCTGCAGGACGCCCCCTGACTGCTTTTCAGTGACCTGCCTTTATAGCGGTTGGTAATTATGTATTTGCATAATCGCGTGAGAGCAGACAGATTCTACGATAATTGCATGGGGTAAACGCTAATAAAAACCCATGGACGCCATCTTGGAACACTCTCTTCCGCTCAGGCCGAAACACACCAGGTGTATCCGAGGTAAGCTCTCTATTTCCCCTCATTTCGGTTATTGCTAATTCTCCTACACTCCCCCTGATCTCATGGTCACAAATGGGGCAGGGGGGGGGGCAGTCGTCTTTGTCGGGTACTTCTTCGAAGAACTGGAGGCAATACTTCCCCCTTGCCATCTTCCTCATTACCACCGTTATTGCCACCAGTCTGTTCCATAGGTGGTGTTTCACAATCATGGTAGGAGGGCAGTATCCGTCTTTGTCAGGTACTCCTTCATAAAGGCAAGACGGGTGGTCCCTCTTCTGCTTCTTCAGTATGTGCATTATAGGGCTCAAAATCCTCTCCGTCGTCCTACATCATACTCTCTGTCCTTTCAGAAGAAATTGTACTGTCTGAGTATTCCTCTTCCTCCGATGTAACAACATAATGGCGAGGGCGCAGATCTTTCACGTGGCGAGGCACATCGTCCACCAAAATCGATTGAGGGCTGATTACCTTGGTCACCTCACACTTACCAAACCTTGTGGTACATCGATTTTGCAGTCTTTTGACCCACACACGATCTCCAACCTGGTAAGAGCTGTTCTTGGGACCTAGGGACGCAGTTGCGAGATTGGTCTCCTTTACTCGAACTTCGTATCGATAAATCCTGTTGGCAGGCGCAGTGAATGGAGATGTGTAGTCTCTTGGTGTGATGTTATACCAGTAGAAAGCCTCCTGTATAGGACAGTGCATTCTAGCTGCTATTCGTTTCACTACTGTATGGTGACATCGTTCCGCTATGCCATTCCTGGCTGGAGCGTATGCACAACGGAATTGCAAGTGAACTCCCCATTTATGTGCAAATGCTTGGAACACGTTGTTGGAGAAAGCCGTGTCATTGTTTAAAAGGATTTCATGTGGCGAGCCACGTTCGAGGAACACTGCCTCCAACTGATGAATCACGCTTGCTGAGTCCTGCCTTGCCAATTTCCTCCAAATGGAGAAATGCGATGGACCACAGTCTGTTAGAGTTAAAAAGTGGAAGGTGTCATAATGCGTGATATCCATTCCAATTCTCTGCCAATTCTCGTTAACTTCCAGCTTTCCCTTTTCCCAACTGACTGGCGCTGGGTCAATGGACTGACATTCCTAACATTTCCGTATGACCGTTTTAACGGTTGCTTTTGTTGTGGTTGGGCAACTTGCCTGCTACCTTTGTGAATAGCAATGATTTGACTTTCATCCAGCTCGTGTGTGTGAACTGCGCCTATCACCGGGTCAAGCCCGTTTTTCTTTTTCATTGCCTCAAACCACTGTTATTGTACTCGTGTCAATTGGTCAGTGATGTTTCGTGCTGATGGAACCAGCATCACATCCACTGTCAGCCCGTACTCTTTCACGAGCTCCTTGAGAGTGCTTAGTCACCTCCGAATAAGCATCTCGCTTGCTGCTTTGATGCGTACTCGTGCCTTTCCAGTTAGCGTGTCCAAGACCCAATGGTATACGCAGACAGAATCTGTCTTTATGTGTAGCACCTTGCTCTGCCACTGAAGAGTCAAATTGATGCCTTTAATACAGCATCCAATTCGGTTAAGTTGATATGTTAAGAATTATCTTCAGGTCGCAGCCAACATGCATCTTCTAACACAGTTTTGCGCATCTCCAAGACTGCACCAATTGCTAGGGAGCTAGCATCGACCCATACATTCAGCTCTTTGCCGTCTACGTAATGATTTAGCTCCTGGTAGTCCATCACCGGGTGCACTTTGGCTTTGTTCTGCTGTATCACAGCCACCAGGAGAATTAGGCCTTTGGGGGGGGGTCCCAATTTATCCTCTGGGCAGGGCACGAGCCAACCATTATCTATTCAGGTGTGGAGCTTCTGTGTGTATTCTTCACGGATTTCTGTCAGCACTGGGTATTCTGACACTCGATTGTGCAGCCTTTCAGGGGGGTGGTCCTCAGACCACTTGCATGATGCGGTTCACATTCAGTTTTGATGGTCAAAGTTGGCAGTGAAATCCGGTTCATTAATAAAAATGGCTGCACATTTAAAATTTTCCTGACGCCCAGCTGCACTGATCCTGTAGGCTTGATAGCGACACCTCCCAGAGCTTTCATCACATCGATCCCTAGAAGTAAGTCAAACCCCAGCGGTTTGCCACTCACCACCAACACATCGATTCTGGCAGACACACCTTCATCAGTGGACACAGAGACCGCTCCAACACCGCAGCACGCATGAGACATTCCACCAATCGTTTTGACATTCCACTCTCACCGCAACTATAACACTGTGTTCCGCGTTTTCGACAGTCCTTTGCAAGGTGACCTTTAACATTGCATTTGAAACAGGTCATACTAACAGGAATATTCTGGGCCCTGTTGTTGTTGGGTGAGCGTGTGGCCGCAACCACGTCCTGATTTTGTTCCCCAGTCATCGTCAAAATTCTCGCTCCCTCATGGTCAGGGCTTTGATGTTCGGTCCCTGTTGAAGAGCAATATAGATGGCGTCAGGGAATCCAGTGATGAAAGTCAATTTTATGAGTCTCTCTAAGCTATCTCCTGTGAATCCGGCCAATCCAACCAACTGCCTGATTTTGTTGGCATAAACATCCACACGTTCGCCAGCCCATCTAACCATAGTTATTTTTCTGTATGCTGCAAATGTGTCGTCAGTAAATGCCTCCTTTAATCGGGCCTCAATCTGGTCTATCTTCTTTTGATTGTCCCCTTCCATTTCCATGTAGAGGGCCAGTGCATCACCTTCCAGATATAAAGGTAGCAGACTCGCTACATCATCCACCTGCTGAAGTTGTCCAACAAGTCTCACTTTTTTCAGCCACACTACGTCTCCCTCGCCAGAGAATGGCTTGATAATATTACTGCTTGTCTGTACTTTCGCCGAAATAGCTTGATGCAAAATGTAGTAGGCAAAAAAAAAAAAAAAGAAATCAGGAACATAGCGGCCGGGAATTATGTATTTGCATAATCGCATGCGAGCAGACAGATTCTACGATAATTGCATGGGGTAAACACTAATAAAAACCCATGGACGCCATCTTGGAACTCTCTCTTCCGCTCAGGCCGAAACACAACAGATGTATCCGAGGTAAGCTCTCTATTTCCCCATATTTCGGTTATTGCTAATTCTCCTACAGTTATGCAGAACTTTGAAATAGCATTTTTAATTAGTCATGCAGAAGTTTGAAATAGCATTTTTAATTGGTCACACAAAAGTTTGAAATAACATTTTTAATTGGTCATGCAGAACTTTAAAATAGCATTTTCAATAAGTCATGCAGAAGTTTAAAATAGCATTTTTAATTGGTAATACAGAAGTTTAAAATAGCATTCTTAATTAGTCATGCAGAAATTTTAAATAACATTTTCAATTGGTCATGCAGAAGTTTGAAATAGCATTGTCCATTAGTCATGCAGAAGTTGGAAATAGCATTTTAATTTGTCATGCAAAAGTTGGAAATAGCATTTTAATTTGTCATGCAAAAGTTTTAAATAGCATTTTTAATTGGTGATGCAGAAGTTTGGAATAGCATTTTCGATTAGTTATGCAGAAGTTTGAAATAGCATTTTTAATTTGTCATGCAAAAGTTTGAAATAGCATTTTAAATTGGTCAGGCAGAAGTTGGAAATAGCATTTTTAATTGGCCATGCAGAAGTTTGAAATAGCATTTTCAATTGGTCATGCAGAAGTTTAAAATAGCATTCGTAATTAGTCATGCAATAGTTTGAAATAGCATTTTTAATTGATTATGTAGAAGTTTGAAATAGAATTTCTGATTAGCCATGCAGAAGGTTGAAATAGCGCTTTTAATTGGTCATGCAGAAGTTTAAAATAGTATTTTTAATTGGTCATGCTGATGTTTGAAATAGCATTTTCAATTAGTCATGCAGAAGTTTGAAATAGCATTTTTAATTGGTCTATCATGGTTAACTTTGAAATACAATTTTCGATTGTTTGTAATACACGAGTTTGAAATAGCATTTTTGGTGATTAACTAGAGTTAACTCTCCTCAGAGATCATTGTAATATGATTAGTAGGAAAATTTTACTTTAATTGAGATAGAGATACGATATGAATGAACGCTAAAATCTGACTAGTTTTAATAGTCAACCATTTTTATTTATCCGCTTCATTGGGATATACTGTCCTCTTCACTTCCAAATGTAAGTGATGTGGACCCAAGGTTGGGACCATAGAAGGAAAACACGGTACATGGATTTAGGTAAAAGAAAGATATATTAGCCGAAAAGGTACAAGGATAGGATAAAGAGTAAGCAGAGCTTACTATCCAGTGGTGTTCAATATAGGTAGTCGTATGTGTTGCATACTACTAGTGCTCCTGCTGATTCTATGGTATTATGATACTGCCCATGAGAATGTTATCTTGCATTGTAATATAGTACTGGATGAATCTGTGATGCAGGTAAATTTGAGTCTCACAACAGTAAGTTAGAGTTTTCACATGAACGCGTTAACTCTGCTTTTGGTTGTTTATTTCCTTGCTTTATGGTGACTCCTATCAACTTGTTAGATTTGATGTTTAAAACGATTTTCATTAAAAAGAAGATGGCTATTCAAGCCAGTTGTATTTTGACGCTCATTCAAATCACACTTCCATCTCACTTCCCACCCATGGAGTCGACTGTTCCATTGTGTCAACACATGTGTAGATTAGCAGGTTTTGCTAAAGTGTTAGTGCCAAAGGTTTCTTTGGAACTGTGTTTGTCATTCAGAAGTTTGAAATAGCATTTTTGGAAACAGAATTTCCAACAGAACTCTTTATTTAATCTACGAGGCTAGTATGTTCTTGTCATGACTGTGTAGAAGTCTTAAGTAATTCACATTTGTATTCTTAGTATCGCTTGCACTGAAAATTAAACCTTCAACCTCCAGAAGAGTGTCACTTACAACTGAATTTTACCTAATACTTTATCGACATAGATCCTAAAGACTTCGGCCCGGTTATGGCTAACAGAACTAAAGCTTGCTCTTCCTGTGAATTAAATATAGGGTACTATTAGAAATTTTGTGTATATTCTTGAGTTCGATAGAAAGATTCTTGAGTTTAAAAAGAGACAGCTGAAGAAGGCCGGAGATTAGATCGGCTGAAACGTTGTGAAAATAATTAAGATAAGAACAATAGTATGAATAATCTAAATATATCAAAGTAATACATTGTATTTAGCCATCATTTAGTTATACCTTCAGATATACCACTTAATAAAAAAATAAACAGCCATTTATTTTGATTCATTGTTAATAGATATAAAAATGGCCGACGTGTGTTTGCTTTCTCACACTTTGAAATCTGTATTTGTTTTTTTTTTTTTTTTTTTGTTTTTGTTTTTTTTTGCATTATATGAAGGTGTATCTAAGGTCCAGAAAGGATTCGTCCTATTTCATGAAAATTGTCCAAAGTAAATTAATTTGGTTTTGAATGAGGGAATCTGTTTACTTTTAATTGGTATTCAGGGCTCTATGGATAAATTCATCTTAAGTTGACCTTTGACAATATTTTTGTTTACTAGCCAAATAGAAAATTTACTAGCCAGTTCCACATGAATTTTGGAATATGACATCTTCGTTCCGTGTCGAGTACATACGTCATAAAGATTTTTCTGTATATTTTTAATAAGTGTAATTCTAAATAAACACCTAATTTTATGTTGAGACTTGAAAGTATAAACATTTGTATTTCTTCAGACGTTTTGTTTTGAACAACCTTCATTAAAAAAAAGAAGCGTATATTGTTCTATTAACCCTTTTATTGTTTAAATAATTTGACTTTGCTCGATTTATTTTTTTAAAAAAAGTTGAAAAAATTTTTTCACTCCGTAATGAGCTTCGGAAGATTGTCAGTGAAAAAAACAAAACAAAAAAACAATCGCCAAAAGATAAGCGTTTTATTATTTCTAGTTGCCACTTTGAGAAATCACTCGCAAATGGGACTGTTTCACTCGCAATGTAGAGCCCGAGTTTTATCAGCATGCAAATGTGCCCTAATCTTATTGTAATGAAAGCTGTTTAAAGTGTCACACAAGTGTAAGTTCTTGTTGAATAAACTAATTTTGTTGCTCTCAACGAGATCCGTGATATTAGTCTTTTATTTGTCAGTGTTCAATGCTAGCATTTATACTTAAGATGTGATTAGACATTCATGTTGCACGAACAATAAAATTAAAGTAATTCCTAAGCTTGACGTGATGACGATTACCGTTTTAAGCCAATTCTCAGTCTGCGTAATCTTCTTAGCCGGAAATGCCAATCTTGTAATAAGATTCTGCCAAGTCATTGTCGCCAATTATTGACAGTAAAAAGAAGAAAAAAAGTGGCTTCATATGTGGATACGAGTTTGTCTGCATGTTGGGTTATTTTGAAATGTTTCTGGTTTTGAGTGGCTATTAAAGAATGAAAAGTTGTGAGAAAGATATTTATTAAAAAAACGAAACAATCATTTATATCAGAATATACAAAGAGAAACTAAGTTTTTGTGAATGAATAATAAAGTTTCCACATGCATATATGTGTGCAGAAAAGTCTTTACATGAATTGAAATTGATGCCAACCTTCTGTGTTATTAAAGACAATGGCATTCTGCATCTATGCTGATAAAGTGTAGCATCTGCTGTTGCTATACAGTCCGAAGCTGGAATTAGCTCTCCAGATGCAGGCCTGGGCTGTTGATACAGAGACGTAGGTTTGCCCAGTTACCAGTCAGCATTGCAGACAAAGTCAGATGGAAAGGCAACCCAATATGGTTGGAGCCAGCGCACTTGCAGGAGTTGCCAGAAAGGTGTTGCAGTGCTCACCCTCCACTTATCAGGATTCCAAACCAGACTTTTTGCTGGGGTTTACTCCCTTGTTGTCGTTGTTTCGTCCAACGCCAGTAGGCGCAGGTGAAACGTAAACAAATTCCGATTGCCAGAGTTCTCGGTCGGCCATTGCAGTAACCAGCTCAGTTCCTGCCAGACCGGTTTCCTCTTCAATAGTGGATTTCCGTGTTACACATGGACGTCCAACTTTCCTTCTTGCGTCTGGAGTCCGAAGTAGGAGCTTTCCTGCTGGTTCATCATGGCGACTAATATGACCGGCAAGTGCTAGACGCCTCTGTCTCACAATATTGGAAACACAAGCCTTTGCATTTCACAAGGAATCCAGAAGGTAGTGGAACTATTTGTCCATAGCTGGTGAAAATTAAAAAATATTTCCAATTTTGACGTAAATAACAAAATTAGTCCTTCTATATCTACTACTAGTGGTAAGATATATTTACATTTTATAACTTATATATATATATATATATATATATATATATATATATATATATATATATATATATATATATATATTCCCAATGAATGTCCTCAACCGTCACTGTCAGGTTTAAATTCTATACATCATCACACTCTATACAGATGCCTGTGGTAATGCTTGTTCCCTGTGGTAACGCTTGCTCGTTAGTAATGACAGAAGTTTCTTGAACTGACTCTGTCCACTCTTAACATGCAATCACACTATCACCTGCCGCAACCTGTGCTACAATGGCATCACCAAGATAACAACACTTATCGACAACCTCAATAGCTATGCCATCAAAATATATATTTTTTCTTACTCATGTTCACCCCTTACAAAGCATATCGCCACTTAGACATACGGGGTTACTATTTGGGGCCATGTCTAGGAAAGATTAACAAGATATTTGTTTATGTTATATTTAAACTTCTGCAGCCAGGGAAGCAGGCAGCAGGAAGTGAATTCCAAAGTCTAACTGTTCGAGGGCAGAAACTATTAGAATAGAAAGCTTTCTGGCATTTAGGGACAACAACAGTGAAAGGGATGGGGAGATCTTATTGCTAAGCGGGTTTGTCGGGGATATGTACTTTTCTCCATATCTGAGTTCTCATCTATCTCAGTTATCTTACACTTCTCGATAATTGGTTATCTCTATCAACCTACCAGTAACCCTAACCCTAACCCTAACCCTACCAGTAACCCTAACCCTACCAGTAACCCTAACCCTAACCCTACCAGTAACCCTAACCCTAACCCTAACCCTACCAGTAACCCTAACCCTACCAGTAACCCTAACCCTAACCCTACCAGTAATCCTAACCCTAACCCTAACCCTACCAGTAACCCTAACCCTAACCCTAACCCTACCAGTAACCCTAACCCTACCAGTAACCCTAACCCTAACCCTACCAGTAATCCTAACCCTAACCCTAACCCTACCAGTAACCCTAACCCTACCAGTAACCCTAACCCTAACCCTACCAGTAACCCTAACCCTAACCCTACCAGTAATTCTGCTGTACTTCTTGTGTACCCCACGTTTACATGTGTTACAAAAATTGAATTGTACCTGACTCCCTTTCCACAAGCTGATCTAGGGAACATTATTCAATATCACTTTAACATTCACTCTGAAACCCTTATTTTCCATAACATTCCTCCAGGTCTTAAACTTGGATAAGTTTTGCTATTGCCACTAAGAATATTTATTAAATAACAATTCCCTAAATTTATACATGAATAAAGGAAGAATCGGATTCCTTTTACTGCATAGAATTATTTCAAGTCTTTAGCTGAAGTAGGTGTTGCATTATTTCACAAGCAAGTATTAAATCATTAGCATGCAACATTTTTTTTTTCAGGCAACTCATATAGAACTCCTTGGACAATGCTTCCAGAATACAAAGAAAAAAAAAACAACTTCTGTATAAAATCCTGATGTACTCCTACCTTGAAGCTTTAACTATTAGTGCTGTTAATTCGGAACACAACTTTGAGCATTTCTGTACATTGCTTGGACAACCTTTATCAGCCACTAGTTTATGCAAAGCCGATCAGATAACCTTTCTAGGCACTCTGTCAAAGACTTTCTTAAGTTCCACAAAAGCAAAATACAGGTCCTTCTATTTAAGATACTTCGCTTGAATTTATCTCAGAATGAATATATCACCAGTGGTACTTTGTCTATGCATAAAACCAAACTGCATTTCAGCAATACTTATCAAACTATTTGCTGCTTTATTACTTTCAGCACCTGATCTCTCAACTTTTATGTAATTACCTTTATCTTTGTGAACTCTTTTAAATTTTAAATTTTGAAGCGTGTTGCATTATTTCACAGGTAAGTACTAAATCATCAGCACACTGTAATATTTTTATTTTTTTATTTTTATTATTGGAATACTTTGCGATGAGGCTTCATAATTTGTGCAGTTATTCTTTTTGTGGACTGTTATCTTCATCTTCACAGATGTTGTTGTTTCATCACGTTTCGACCAAATCATCTTCTGGCCTTCTTCAGGTGATTAACCGCGGCAGGATAGAAATGCTGAGTCTTATAATTCATCCCCAGTAATTACTGCCTTCCATATTTGTTGTCTCACCACGTTCTGGCCAACTAATCCTTTGGCCTGCTTGGGTAGTATTGAAACCGCTATATTCAGACAACGCTCACCTGGACTCTTTGGGGCCCAGGGCACAGTGAATAGAGACGTTGAGTCTCTTCGGTTCCAGGTGAGTATTGTCTGAAGATAGTGGTTTCAATCCTACCCAAACAGGGTGGAGGAGTAGTTGGCCAAAACGTGGTGAGACAACAACAACCACTATGGAAGACAGGAATTACTGGGGATACAATTATACTTATCTTATATTTGTGTAATGTAATCAGTATGTGTACAACATTATTGTCAGTGCATATATAACGAGTTTATATACGTATGATCGTCTATGTAAGATTCGCAGTGTGTGTATGTACATTCAAATACAGTTCATGACAGAAAAATAATATACATAAATATCTTTACAACACAAAGGACGAATAACACTTATTTGGGTGTTCAACATCCGACCAATCGGGAAACATATCTTTTCCGTCTTGGGTCTTGTCTTGACGGAAAGCTGGAAAGAAAATTTTCCACAAGAACGACAGAGCCGACGCTTTTATTGTCATCACCTTTTTATTCCAGAGAGTTTTTTATCGCCATTTCTGATCTCCTCTGCTCGGAGCCATCATGATCTGTTGACCGTCTCTCTTTCCCTCCTGACTCCAATTAACTGTTTTCTCTAACTAATTTTCCCAGATCTCAAAAAGAGCATCTCTCCTTCTAAATGACGTCATTAGTATATGTCACTAAGATAATCACCTGATGATTTTACATGCCATTATTTCTAAGCTGTCAACTAAATTGTTATAATATTTCTAAGTTAACATTCCTAATTAATGTAAAAAAAATATTTTTTCTAAATATTTTTTTCTTGTTCTACATATTTTAGCTGACAAAACTTTTTGGCTCGAATAATCATAATAATCATCGATCAGCACCCTTTTCGGTGTTGATCGGTTAAAATATAACATTTGTACCCAATATTTATTAAGGCAACATTCAGCATATATTATTTATATATAGTTATGAGTATTTTTGTCCTTTGAGAAATTATGATGATTTATATTGCTTATAATTGCGTGAATGTTTAATAAGTCTGTTGTTAAAGTATTCAATCACGGCACAATTACGTTGACACACCGGTTTTCGCCAGATCACAGAAGTTAAGCAACGTTGAGCCTGGCCAGTACCAGATATGTGATCATTTGGGACTCTCGTAAGCCGTGGTAGGCACCCCGTCTTGTGATGACGTCATGATAAACAAAATACCCCTGATAGCCTTGGCTGAGCATCAAGTATTCAGCTACTGACAAGATTCGAATTACACTACAACTCGTGTAGTGAGGTCAATCTCGGCTACGGCCGCACTGGAGAGCACGGAGAGAGAGAGAGAGAGAGAGAGAGAGAGAGAGAGAGAGAGAGATGTCTGATTGACTGTATTCACTTGATTGCTTGTTTCTGAATAGTTTCCAGGTAATAAATATTCTAAGCAAGATACGAGTGAAGAGCAGCTAACGGAGATCTTACAGAGCAATACCAAGACACCCTCGACTTTCTTGACAACTCTTGAGATATTCTTTGTTCAATAGATGCCGCTGCTTACAGTGATGCCTAAGGTTAAGTGTCCGTCCAGGGACATGAACGGACAACAAATTAAAAGAAAAGAAAGACTAATACAACACAAGAGTTAAAATTTAAGATATATTTATTTTAACATAAAACAAAACATTCAAATATTGTTTACAAGTAAATACACTTTCTTAATACTACTGTTATTAGTTTTAAAGTCTATAGCATTGATGTTAAAAGGGAGATAAAAAATATATAATAATAATAATAATAATAATAATAAGAAGAAGAAATAATAATAATAATAATGAATAATAATAATGATAAAAATAAATAATGATAATAATTATAATAAATACCACCACCACTACTACTACTAATAATAATAAAAATAAATAATTATAAATACTACTACTAATAATAAAGATTAATAATAACAATAATAATAATAATAATAATAATAATAATAATAATAATAATAAAAATGAACCACCTGATGTACATGGACGATCTGAAACTTTTTGCAAGGACCGAAAAGGAGCTAGAGACACTAATTAAAACTACCAGGATCTCCAACCAAGATATCCAAATGGAATTTGGAATGGAAAAGTGTGCACAACTAGTTATAAGAAAGGGAAAACTGGAAACGACAGAAGGCATAGAACTCCCCAACCAAACAGAAATGAGGGCACTAGGGGAGCAAGACGACTATAAATACTTGGGAATTCTGGAAGCGGACACTATCAGAGCAACAGAAATGAAAGAGAAAATTGGAAAGGAATACCTCAGGAGAACAAGAAACTCCAGGAATCGAAATTATATAGCAGAAACCTAATAAAAGGTATAAATACATGGGCAGTATCACTAGTAAGATACTCTGGACCGTTTATAGGGTGGACAAAAGAAGAACTGAGACAACTTGACCAGAAAACCAGGAAACTCATGACCATGAATAATGCACTACACCCAAAGGACGATACTGACAGACTCTATGTGAAAAGAAAAGGCTGCGGGAGAGGACTGATCTGTATAGAAGACTGTGTGAAGGATACGAAAAAAGAACTAGAAAAATACATAATGCAAAACACTGAAAGGATAATTATGGCAGCGAGAGACACGAAAAAAAAACAACAAAACAGAAAACAGAAAGACAAACGACAAAACGAGAAAAGAGAAATGGGAAGAGTGTTAAGTTTTGAGACATTGTGTTGAACAAAGATGGCGGCGTAGTTCAGATCAGTAACCAAGATGAGGCCAAGAATCAAATGCAGTCAGTGGCGTAGTTAACGGCAAACTGATTGAATCCAAATTTCGACAATTTTTATAATAATTTTAAAACGTTTTCATTGGTTGTTTAGCACAGCCGGTGGTTATAAAAATGATTGGCGAATCCATTTGTCTCATACCCCCATTACTCGTGATGGAGAAGGTCTCTTAGCGGCTTCGGCTGCAGGGAGACAGGGTAGTAGTACTCGTCAAGGATTCGTCATTTGACACTCAGCCCAACAAGTGAGGGGCCGGGAACCGGCCCAGCACCTGTTGGACTGAGGTACGCCACCTGGGTAATACCTAGGAGGTCCACCCTCCCAGGCCTTTCCACTGGGCTTTCCGGTGGAGTAAGTTCATTGCTTACTGCCTGAGGTGCCCCTACCGGGGAATGCCGACGGGGTTACTCAGGCAATTTTTACAATTGCAGGAGTGCCCCTCCTTTAGGGGAGCCTGCTGGATCCCCACTTTCCGGCCTTGTGCCACATTCTGCCGAGGTGGGCGGCAAATAAATAACTACCCCCATTAGGAGTCAAAAACATTTTACAAAGAGAAACAACTCCACGGAAGATTCATAAGAATGACAAAAGATGAGAATAATGTAAACACCTGGATATGGATGTGAAAAGAACATATAAACCGAGAAACTGAATCTCTAATAACTGCAGCACAACATAACTCGATAAGAACCAACCATATCAAAGCAAGGATAGATAAACACAAGAAAACAGCAAATGCAGACTCTGTGGACAAAGAGACGAAACGAAAAACCATATAGTAAGTGAATGCAGCAAACTAGCCCAAAAGGAATACAAAAACAGGCATGACCAAGTGGGGAGGGTGGTGCACTGGGAATTATGCAAACGACTGCATTTTGAGCATACAGACAAATGGTACAAGCATAAACCCGCAACAGCACTCGAAAACGAGAACCACAAAATCCTATGGGACATGAACATACATGCGGACAAACCCATCCAAGCAAGAAGGCCAGATATCGTAATGATTAACATGAAAGAAAAATCCTGTCAAATTGTAGACTTTTCTGTCCCAGCTGACCACAGGGTGAGTATGAAAGAAAAGGAGTAACAAAGCAAATGCACAGAGCTAGCCAGAGAGTTAAAAGGGATTTCGATGATGAAGAAAATCAAAATAGTATCGATAATAGTAGGAGCACTAGGAAAAATCCCGAAAAACTTCGAAAAAAATTGTCAGAAATTGCGATCAGAGGAATAACTGCAAAAATACAATGCCTAACGATAAAGAAAACGGCTTAAATATTAAGGAAAACCCTAGAATGTGGGGAATAACACAAGACAATATAACAAAGAAGCATTACAGGGAATGAAGAACGCCAAAGCTGCATATCAACGTTCTACACCACCATCATGCATCCCCCCATTGTCTCATCACCGCCCCCCCCAATAGAAAAGCGATACCAAAGAGCTGAGAAGGGTCAAGGAAGATGGAAAGACCGAGGAGAGAGCGCTGGCCAGACCTCCGCTGGACAAGCACGAAGAGAACTGGGATCGTGGGGAGGCTTAGTGCCACTCAAATTCCAGTATAAACCAATGGCCACCACCAGCGAGAAATCAATGGTATGAGGTTGTTGCGATGACGCAGATTTATTTGTAAATGCTATCGAAGGAGGTGGAGAGAGCTGGACGTTTGGGGAGACTTGTTGTCACTCAGCTTCCAGAGGACACCACAGGTCTCCAAGCCGATCGTTTGTTGAGTTGTGTGAAAGCTCCATGTGAGCCAATAATAATAATAGAATATAGTTCTTTGGTCAGTGAGAAAATACGCAGAAATGCTTGTATTTACCGAAATTTCAGTTTCTTCGAATGATGCGGTGGTTGGTTTTTAAGGAGTTTCTTGCAGCTGGGATTTCATTGTAGAAAGATCACCGGAGTTCTTAACAGCAAGTCAACAGCTTAAAAATTTAACAACTGACGCAGCTACCAGTGTGACGTCTTTATATAGGGTTTTGCATAGAATATCTTAATGTTCTATAGAATGTGATAATACTGAATTTTCTTGATTATTCCAGATTGTTTCGAAAACGTTTTAAAACGAACATCTTAATAATCTATTCATTTTTATGAAGAAAATGGAATGCCATAGCACTTTTTATAGGGAAAATGCTATCTCATAACACTAATAATATCGGATTAATCATCATCATGTTTTTATGAATCCGAAGATTTTATTGTTGGCATTGGTTTTCCTCAGATATTTTTCTTGTCAAAATTCTTTTTATAAAGACATCAGATACATACGTGAAGGTTGCCAACATCCTAAGCAAAAGTGTTTTTTTTTGTGGAACAAACTGGATCTGAACTTGGGATACCCAGGTCGTCAGTCCGTGTCATTAACCACTTAGCCACCGTCACCTCCCACACGATTAATAAGTTTTGATTATGAATAAATGGCTGACATGAAACAAAAGCTTTAGAGTTCAATCACAAAAGCGGCTTTCAGTTTGAGTGATGCAAAATTGCGGTTATTTTCAACTGTTAGATAATTGTGTTTCTTTTATTTTATTTGGATTAGTTAGATTATTGTTCTCACCTTGAGTGCTATTTTCAAAATGTTTTGGTTGATGTAACCTCCAACCTTCTTGAGGATGAAGAACAGTTAAAGACCACCGTCAACAAATAACGATTAAATCCAGACATTGACTGAGAATAACCCACATTACACAAACGGCAAAATCATGTTGGCACACTGGCTTCTCGTTAGATCATCAAAGTTTAACAACGTTGAGCCTGGTCAGTACCAAATGGGTGACCTTTTAGGAATACCAGGCGCTGTATATAAGACGTAAATGCATTCATAGTAAGAACTGCGAAAACTTAATATGATTATCTCCCTTGACTGGATATAAATGCGACTGCGAGCCGCTTGTGAATTTAGTATTCCCTTGATACTTTCTACTCCGGAGGAAGCTGGTTTATCCCACCTGGCGTGAATATCACTAGTATACATACATTACAAAATACAAGAATTAGCAGAAAGGCTTAGAATATCCAAATGTATAATTCATGGGTATTTAGTAAGCTATCGGCCTTGTTATGGATTCGAGCTTGGGATACCCAGGTCGTCAGTCCGTGTCATTAACCACTTAACCACCGTCACCTCCGACACGATTAATAAGTTTTGATTATGAATAAATGGCTGAGATGAAACAAAAGCTTTACAGTTCAATCACAAAACGGCTTTCAGTTTGAGTGATGCAAAATTGTGGTTATTTTCGATTGTTAGATAATTGTGTTTCTTTCATTTTATTTGGATTAGTTAGATTATTGTTCTCACCTTGAGTGCTATTTTCAAAATGTTTTGGTTGATGTAACCTCCAACCTTCTTGAGGATGAAGAACAGTTAAAGACCACCGTCAACAAATAACGATTAAATCCAGACATTGACTGAGAATAACCCACATTACACAAACGGCAAAATCATGTTGGCACACTGGCTTCTCGTTAGATCATCAAAGTTTAACAACGTTGAGCCTGGTCAGTACCAAATGGGTGACCTTTTAGGAATACCAGGCGCTGTATATAAGACGTAAATGCATTCATAGTAAGAACTGCGAAAACTTAATATGATTATCTCCCTTGACTGGATATAAATGCGACTGCGAGCCGCTTGTGAATTTAGTATTCCCTTGATACTTTCTACTCCGGAGGAAGCTGGTTTATCCCACCTGGCGTGAATATCACTAGTATACATACATTACAAAATACAAGAATTAGCAGAAAGGCTTAGAATATCCAAATGTATAATTCATGGGTATTTAGTAAGCTATCGGCCTTGTTATGGATTCGAGCTTGGGATACCCAGGTCGTCAGTCCGTGTCATTAACCACTTAACCACCGTCACCTCCCACACGATTAATAAGTTTTGATTATGAATAAATGGCTGAGATGAAACAAAAGCTTTACAGTTCAATCACAAAACGGCTTTCAGTTTGAGTGATGCAAAATTGTGGTTATTTTCGATTGTTAGATAATTGTGTTTCTTTCATTTTATTTGGATTAGTTAGATTATTGTTCTCACCTTGAGTGCTATTTTCAAAATGTTTTGGTTGATGTAACCTCCAACCTTCTTGAGGATGAAGAACAGTTAAAGACCACCGTCAACAAATAACGATTAAATCCAGACATTGACTGAGAATAACCCACATTACACAAACGGCAAAATCATGTTGGCACACTGGCTTCTCGTTAGATCATCAAAGTTTAACAACGTTGAGCCTGGTCAGTACCAAATGGGTGACCTTTTAGGAATACCAGGCGCTGTATATAAGACGTAAATGCATTCATAGTAAGAACTGCGAAAACTTAATATGATTATCTCCCTTGACTGGATATAAATGCGACTGCGAGCCGCTTGTGAATTTAGTATTCCCTTGATACTTTCTACTCCGGAGGAAGCTGGTTTATCCCACCTGGCGTGAATATCACTAGTATACATACATTACAAAATACAAGAATTAGCAGAAAAGCTTAGAATATCCAAATGTATAATTCATGGGTATTTAGTAAGCTATCGGCCTTGTTATGGATTCGAGCTTGGGATACCCAGGTCGTCAGTCCGTGTCATTAACCACTTAACCACCGTCACCTCCGACACGATTAATAAGTTTTGATTATGAATAAATGGCTGAGATGAAACAAAAGCTTTACAGTTCAATCACAAAACGGCTTTCAGTTTGAGTGATGCAAAATTGTGGTTATTTTCGATTGTTAGATAATTGTGTTTCTTTCATTTTATTTGGATTAGTTAGATTATTGTTCTCACCTTGAGTGCTATTTTCAAAATGTTTTGGTTGATGTAACCTCCAACCTTCTTGAGGATGAAGAACAGTTAAAGACCACCGTCAACAAATAACGATTAAATCCAGACATTGACTGAGAATAACCCACATTACACAAACGGCAAAATCATGTTGGCACACTGGCTTCTCGTTAGATCATCAAAGTTTAACAACGTTGAGCCTGGTCAGTACCAAATGGGTGACCTTTTAGGAATACCAGGCGCTGTATATAAGACGTAAATGCATTCATAGTAAGAACTGCGAAAACTTAATATGATTATCTCCCTTGACTGGATATAAATGCGACTGCGAGCCGCTTGTGAATTTAGTATTCCCTTGATACTTTCTACTCCGGAGGAAGCTGCTTTATCCCACCTGGCGTGAATATCACTAGTATACATACATTACAAAATACAAGAATTAGCAGAAAGGCTTAGAATATCCAAATGTATAATTCATGGGTATTTAGTAAGCTATCGGCCTTGTTATGGATTCGAGCTTGGGATACCCAGGTCGTCAGTCCGTGTCATTAACCACTTAACCACCGTCACCTCCGACACGATTAATAAGTTTTGATTATGAATAAATGGCTGAGATGAAACAAAAGCTTTACAGTTCAATCACAAAACGGCTTTCAGTTTGAGTGATGCAAAATTGTGGTTATTTTCGATTGTTAGATAATTGTGTTTCTTTCATTTTATTTGGATTAGTTAGATTATTGTTCTCACCTTGAGTGCTATTTTCAAAATGTTTTGGTTGATGTAACCTCCAACCTTCTTGAGGATGAAGAACAGTTAAAGACCACCGTCAACAAATAACGATTAAATCCAGACATTGACTGAGAATAACCCACATTACACAAACGGCAAAATCATGTTGGCACACTGGCTTCTCGTTAGATCATCAAAGTTTAACAACGTTGAGCCTGGTCAGTACCAAATGGGTGACCTTTTAGGAATACCAGGCGCTGTATATAAGACGTAAATGCATTCATAGTAAGAACTGCGAAAACTTAATATGATTATCTCCCTTGACTGGATATAAATGCGACTGCGAGCCGCTTGTGAATTTAGTATTCCCTTGATACTTTCTACTCCGGAGGAAGCTGGTTTATCCCACCTGGCGTGAATATCACTAGTATACATACATTACAAAATACAAGAATTAGCAGAAAGGCTTAGAATATCCAAATGTATAATTCATGGGTATTTAGTAAGCTATCGGCCTTGTTATGGATTCGAGCTTGGGATACCCAGGTCGTCAGTCCGTGTCATTAACCACTTAACCACCGTCACCTCCGACACGATTAATAAGTTTTGATTATGAATAAATGGCTGAGATGAAACAAAAGCTTTACAGTTCAATCACAAAACGGCTTTCAGTTTGAGTGATGCAAAATTGTGGTTATTTTCGATTGTTAGATAATTGTGTTTCTTTCATTTTATTTGGATTAGTTAGATTATTGTTCTCACCTTGAGTGCTATTTTCAAAATGTTTTGGTTGATGTAACCTCCAACCTTCTTGAGGATGAAGAACAGTTAAAGACCACCGTCAACAAATAACGATTAAATCCAGACATTGACTGAGAATAACCCACATTACACAAACGGCAAAATCATGTTGGCACACTGGCTTCTCGTTAGATCATCAAAGTTTAACAACGTTGAGCCTGGTCAGTACCAAATGGGTGACCTTTTAGGAATACCAGGCGCTGTATATAAGACGTAAATGCATTCATAGTAAGAACTGCGAAAACTTAATATGATTATCTCCCTTGACTGGATATAAATGCGACTGCGAGCCGCTTGTGAATTTAGTATTCCCTTGATACTTTCTACTCCGGAGGAAGCTGGTTTATCCCACCTGGCGTGAATATCACTAGTATACATACATTACAAAATACAAGAATTAGCAGAAAGGCTTAGAATATCCAAATGTATAATTCATGGGTATTTAGTAAGCTATCGGCCTTGTTATGGATTCGAGCTTGGGATACCCAGGTCGTCAGTCCGTGTCATTAACCACTTAACCACCGTCACCTCCGACACGATTAATAAGTTTTGATTATGAATAAATGGCTGAGATGAAACAAAAGCTTTACAGTTCAATCACAAAACGGCTTTCAGTTTGAGTGATGCAAAATTGTGGTTATTTTCGATTGTTAGATAATTGTGTTTCTTTCATTTTATTTGGATTAGTTAGATTATTGTTCTCACCTTGAGTGGCTATTTTCACAATGTTTTGGATGATGTAACCTCTGACCTTCTTCAGGTGTATCTTGTCGAACACGGGAATCTTTCTGACGAATTCGGGAATCTATATGTACTTTGGAATTCCATATAGATAGCAGGCTGTCATGGATTAAATAAAGGGTTCCATTCGAAATTCCGTGCACATTCCCACGTTTAACGGAAAGATTCCAGAGTTTGTCAAGATATATCTGAAGAAGGTTGGAGGTTACATCGGCTGAAACGTTGTGAAAATACCATTCAAAACGAGAACAGTAGTCCAAATGATACAAATAATATGAATAATCAATCCTCATCTAAAAAAATTCAAAAACATAATTGTGTTCTTTTTGTATAGATTCAATATATGGAAGATCTTCATGTCTAATCTGGATGAAGGAGAGGGAGAGACATACAAAATGACGCCGGATGTTGTGGGAGATTAAAAACTGTAATTAAAAAACAAACATCAAAGACTTTAGAAATGAAAAAGAACACTTATTGCTCAAGAAATAAGAAAGAACACGTCTCAAACTGGAAAGTAAAAAAAAAAAAAAGAAAAACGTATAAATCGTTATAGAAAGCAGTTTCGTGCTCGTTAAATTTTGTGTGCCGTGATATATTTACAAATAAATATGCACTGCTCTCTATTATAGAGTCAGGATGGGGTAAGCAGTGTTTGCTTGTTTCCCTCCCCATACGCATAAACACATGGAAACTCAACAGGCAGCAGTAGGGAGGTGACGGTGGCTCAGTGGTTAACGATGTGAGCTGACAACCTGGGTGTGCCAAGTTCAAAGCCCATTCGTTCCACTAAAAACACTTTCACTTTGGAACTTGGCAACTTTCACGTGGTTTTTCTAGATATCTTTCTTAACTATATAAATAACCATCATGACTAATGCTCATGAAGAACCACTACCGCAACAGGGGTTGGACAAAATAATGCCAACGCTTTGTGAATTTTGCATCAGTTAATTTGCTTTAATTCTATATAAATTGAAAAATTACGAACATGTTGGTTTTATATTTACAGCAAGATACGAGTCTTTCTAGCATGGTTCCAGAAATGTTTACGGTGCCCATGAAAGGAAAAAATGTGCTGATACAAGACCCTTTCTTCGCCCTCATTCCAAACCTAGTCATATCTAAATAATTCAGTTGCACTATATTATATGTTCTGAGTAATAAAAAATATAGTGCTTATTTGGAATGACACATGATTAAAAATCAAAAATACAAAATATATTTATGATGTACGTAGTATTCATAGAACAAAGATGTCATATTCCAAAAATCGCATCATTAATCAAGTAATTTTGTTTTTTTTATTAAAAAATCAAATTTTATGATTTCTAGCAATTAAAAATTTTAATTATTTTTAATGCAAACAAAATCTCTGTGGTCGGATTGAATTGTCGCCCTTGAATTTTGGTAAAATATAAATCAGTATGGCTGCTCCCGGTCTCCTCATGGCTTTTTCAATTCATGTAGGATTAAAACACATATTAAGTGATGCAAAATTCAGAAAGTGTTTCCATTATTTTGTCCAACCCCTGTACCTACTTCAAATTGAAATTGAAATAAAGATCGATTTTGATTCAAAGTTGAGAGAATCAAATTGTACAATTAGTGTGTGCACGTGTCTGCATATGTTTGTTTGTATCTGCACATGTTTGCGTCTGCGTATGTGTGCCTATGTGTGTGTGTGTGCACGTGCACGTGTGCAAATATTCATGCCTAGATATGCGCAATGCTCACTGTGTAATCGTCTTGGCATGGATTCGTTTCGCCTTATTAAATTTCACTTTTGACGATGTATCCCTCTAAGGCAATAACTTAATGGCTTACATCTAATATAATCACACAAAACATTTCAACTTCTTGGTGCTCCGCCATCTCTTGAAAACAGACTGCAAGTATACAAGCATAATTACAAGGTGCCTTAAATAAGTTTCCTGACTTTTTTTTATATGTGCACTTTTATTGATAGTACACACATGAAACGCTAGTCCCCTTTGAAGTAATCGCCTCCGGCTGCAATACATTTGACTTACCATTCCAACAACTTCTGGAAGGTCCCATCGAAGTTCTCTTGTATGAGCGTGTCAATGACCCTCATCAAAATCGCTTTCATTTCCTCAATTGTTTCATAACGACAGCCTCTTAGGTTTTCCTTGAGCTTAGGGAATAACCAAAAGTCACAGGGAGCAAGGTTTGGACTATAAGGAGGGCAAGAAACTGTCTTGATGCCCATCTTGGTCAAATAGTCTGTGATGAGGATGGAGTTGTGGACTGATGCATTTGCACAAATCTTCTGCATTTTCAGTTCCTCATGAATAATTGTGTGTACAGTTCCCACACTGACATCAAACTGTGCACTTATTGTCTCTATAGACGACGGTTCTTATCTATAAAATTCTTTATTTGTCCAGTCAACTGCGGTGTTGTAACTTCCTTATGTTATAGGATGTAAGACATTTCTTCCCTACACACTCAATTTCCTCCCTGCAGATAGCAAATGAAACTCCACTAACAAAAGCCATACCTTTAAAACTCAAATTTTATGCAAGATGTATCAGTAAATGAAAGTTCTTTGGTTTACGGTAAGTCCCTTGCAAAAAGATTGGCTAATTTGCTATCCATACGCAATGGAACCTTTAGTTATGATTCGACTGTGGGAATGTTAGTTCAGGTTTCCTTTTAGAAGGATCCATGTTGTTGTACATGGTGAACATGGCATGAATGTTGTCGCCCAATATCGCATATTTTGAGACTTCGTTGTCTCTGGAAGAAATAGGAATAATTTCCCATAATCAAATATATCAAGCCGAACACCGTAGAATATCCTCATTGGGTAAAATAAGTTCAGCAATTATGTTGTCTCTGTATTTAGAGAAATGTCCTTCGTCCACCCACTTCATGGTGTCCAATGAAGGTAAAATCCTGGCACTCTATAACAGAGCACCGTTGTGTTCATTTGTCAGACTGAAAAATAACGCACATGTAAGACAAAATTAGCGCCAAACTGACACATTCAAATTGAACCAATCCAAGACCGTCTAGCAAATCATGTTAGGCGAGCAAACAAAATGGCGTTGATTAAGGAATTTCTCACACACCTCTCACACCTCTCATCATTTCTCACAGACTTCCCGCCTTCCTTGAATCTCTTATGCCATTCAAAAACTGATGCTCGATTCATGCAAGATTGTTCAAAAGCAGTCTGAAGCATTCCATACGTTTCTATAGCATTTTTTCCGAGTTTGAAACATAATTTTATTGCAAATCGTTCTTCTAAAGTGTTCTCACGTCGAGATTGCATTTTTGAAATTCACCAACTGTGGCAATCAAGCTTTAGTAGGGTGTATTCTAATTCCTGCTGTAGCTGTTCATTTGAATCTGAAATCATAAAAATTGGTCAGTCATCTCATAAGATGTATAGCAATAACATACTGAATTTTAAAGAGTCTATGACAATTTTAAATGAATGTACAAAAAGGTCTGGAAACTTATTGAAGGCACCTCGTAGTTTAATTTTGTATTATTTGGAATATTTATATTACTGTTCTCATACTGAGTATTATTTTCACATCGTTTTGGCTGATGTAACTTCCAACCATGATGAAATGAATAAAGTACTAGGTGAAATTCAGTTATAAGTAACACTCTTCTGGAGATTGAAGGTTCAATCCTCAGTGTAGTCGATACTCAGAATATAATACAACACGAACAGACTACCTCCATGGATTTAATGAAGGGTTCTGTTCAAAATTCCATGTAGATTCCCAAGTTTGACAAAGATTCCTGAGTTCAACGGGAGGTACTTAGGGAAGACCAATACTATATAAAACTTAAGCATAACAGACCAACAAAAATGTTATTACAAACTTAAGCACAATAGACAAACGAAAATGCTATTTGAAACTTGAGCATGGCAAACCAACGAAAATGCTATTTGAAACTTAAAAATTACAGACAATCGTGAATGCTTTTAAAAATTAAACATTATAGACAAACAAAAATGTGATTTCATACTTCGGAATAGTTTATCTTAGATGTTTTTCAATTAAATTATTAGTTATTGTTGTGGAGACGCCCACTAATTAGCATACGTGGGTGAAAAGATATGGATAAATGTATAAAGGTCAGCAAGACCGGGGAGCTGTGTTCGAACGCCGGATAGGCAAGACGCATGTGCCGGTTGCTCCATGAAAGACTTTAACACGCTCTCTGCCGGACAATCTTCCAACTGCAGTACAACTGCACCTTTGTAAATATGTATTATCTTTTCGTCTTAATATATTTGTTTTACCTTTACTTTCTGCGTTCGTGTTGTTATTGATACAGACACAACAGTTATTCCCCTTGCTGATTTTGATTATTTAATAATAATTGAAAAATGAATCAATATTGCTAGTTTTCTGAGTTGGGCTACATTATTTTTCAATATTCTACAGTGAAGTATGCGATTATAATGCTAACAATATGGTAAACAATAACAAATAAAATTTGGCTAGTTAGAATTAAATTTTCATATGTCGGCTGAAACGTTATTTAAGTCCAACTGTTAAAATCACGCAAGATAAATTCATAGTTGATGAAAAATGAAATCAAATCAAATACTAAATTAGTTTTGATGTGAAGTGAGTGTTAATTAATCAGCGTTAATGGAATCAGTAATACGATTTTATTTTGTTTTACCTTTTCCGCTCATTAATTCAATATATTCGATGGCGATTTAGTTTAGTTTCAGATGAAAGCTGCATGATCAATATCCTTTCCTGACTTCTCAAGAAAGTTCCAACCATATTTCAAAGATGGAAATAAAACAGATTTATTCATATTGGAATAATGTTTCACTAAATAAGGTCAAATAATTAATAGAATAGGTGAAAGTTCTTGGTTTAATATATGTCGAACAGTTGGCTAAAAAAAAAAAAAAAAGAAAACAGGAAAAGAAGTGAAAAAGATGATCTTGAAAGAAATAGTAATACATAAAGATTTGACTAGAGTTCGTTTAGTTTGACAGTCGATTTCTAAATGATGACCAGCATGTAAAATGTAAAACGGATGTTAAACTAAATATTTATATAATTACAAAACTCTGTGGACCGTCTGGGCATGTATATATATATAACTACTTAATTTACTCACATAAAATTAATATACGAAAGTATAGATTTATGCGTAAACTTTAAGTATTTACTTCAAAGTGCTCAATACGTAGGTAGAGCTAGTTAGTAATTTACAAAATATATATGTCGATTAAGCTACACTGAATATTCCGCGTCTCATCCACTCTAGGACTCTTCAGGCTTATGCGCGAATTCTGTGGTTGTTTATCGTTTTTATATGCTCCTCTTCTATTGAGATTTTAGTTAGCCAATCCTAGATACTAGAAAGCTGATTGGCTAACTAAAATCCCAATAGAAGAGGAGCATATAAAAACGATAAACAACCACAGAATTCGCGCATAATCCTGAAGAGTCCTAGAGTGGATGAAACGCGGAATATTCAGTGTAGCTTAATCGCCATATATATTTTATAAATTACTATATATATATATATATATATATATATATATATATATATATATATATATATATATATATATATATATAAGCTGAACGTCTGTGTTTGTGTGTGGGTGTCTGGTCACGAATAGACTCCTATATGGTTGACTATTATAGAAAACTGATTACATATAATTATAGAAGATGTATCGAGACACAGGAATGGGTATGTTTGATCTGGCATAATGATGATTCATTAAAATCGTAGGGTCTGCGTACGCGCCTGGTCCACAAAGTATGGAAATAAATAAAATTTAAAATAAAAAAAATGTTTACAAGTGTTTTTGATATAGATGTACATAATAATACTTTGATAACTATGTTTTAACTTAAATAGGGATGGTATAATAAAATTGTGGAGCCTGCGTTCGCGCCTGGCCTCCATAGAATGGAAATAGGCACAAACTTTAATAAAGACTTTTCATGTCTATCTGCGTATGTATACTTTGATAATTATGTTTCAGTTTGAAGAAATATGGTATAATAAAATTATGGGTAGTTCGTTCACGCCTGACCTCCATAGAATGGAAATATGTCACAAAGTTTAACAAGTATTTTTAATATAGATCCAGAGAATATTGTTATAAATGCTTCAGTGTGAACAGGTATGGTATAATAAATTATGGGATTTATCTATTTTATATTTACTTTCATCATATTTTGATTTGGTTTTGATACCCCTAAATTCGAAGCTATCTTTTTACAACCCTTCCTTTTCATAACCTATCATACTTTCATAAATCAGAGTCCATTTTCTGTAGGCTATTTTTGAACCCAGTCAACGACGGGTACTTTTGCTACTATATATATATATATATATATATATATATATATATATATATATATATATATATATATATATATATATATATATAGAGAGAGAGAGAGAGAGATATGGATAGATAGATAGATGATATAAATAGATGGATATAGATAGATACATATATATATATATAGATACATATATAGAGATACACACACACACACACACATATATATATATATATATATATATATATATATTGATACGTATATATTTATATATAGATACATATATAGAGAGAGAGATACATATATATTTATATGCATACGCATATATATATATATATATTTAGATACATAAAAATATATATTTATATATATACGTTCATATATATACATTTGCATATAGATACATATATATGTATATATATATATATATATATATATATACATATATATACGTATATATAAATCCATGCATATATATGTACATATACATATACATACATATTTATATATATAGATACATATATATATATATATACATACATATATATATTATATCATATTATATTACTCTTTTATATATATTTTTATATGTATCTCCGTATATCTTATCTCCTTTTCCTCTATATCCATTACTATTTTTTACTTTTTTCTTCATTTCTTACTTTTTTAATGATGGCCATAATTTTTTAAAGATCCCCATTCTCAATTTTAGTTTCGGTTTCGATTCTGGCTGATGGCACTTAAATCATATATATTTTTTACTTTTGAAATGAAGACTATATATTCAGGACAATATAATATGAAAAAAATAGATAGTGATTTGACTCTATAATAATAAATATGAAATCTACGTAAATTAAAATATCTATTTAAGCATAGTTTACGATCGGGCAACGCCGGGTCACCTGCTAATTATTATTATTATTATTATTATTATTATTATTATTATTATTATTATTATTATTATTGTTATTATATTTCAAGGAGATTCGTTAATGCTACTTCTTTTTGTAATGATAATGATGCCACTGAGCATCCTATTGAAGAGCAAAAAACTGGTGTATAACTTTGGATCTTGTCGATGCCTCAACCATTTACTGTTTATGGATGATTTGAAAATATTCGGTAGAAATGAAAAGGAAATGTAGACTTGTGGGGACATACCCAGAAGACATTGGGATGGAGTCTGAGATTAGTAAATGCGCGGTGCTGGTGATGAAAAGAGGAGTAAAGGTTCATTCGAATGAAATAGTGCTGCCAAATGGAGAAATCATGAAAGAAATAGAAAATACAGGGTATAAGTATTTGGGAGTGTTTGGGGGTGTAGGCATCATGAACAGAGAAATGAAAGAAAAAGTCAGGAAGGAGTATCTTAGAAGAGTGAAACTAATTGCAAAGTCGAAACTGTATGGAGGAAATCTAATGAAAGCAGTAAATGCATGGCCAGTCAGTGTTTTGAGATACAGTGCGGGAATTTTAGAATGGTCTGACAAGGATTTGCATGCTATGGATATCAAAACAAGAAAAGTCTTCGCAATGTTTGGTATATTTCACATTCGAAGTAGCGTAGCAAGGCTGTATCAAAAGAGGAAAGACGGTGGGAGAGGATTGAAAAGTGTAAAAGATTGTGTTAGAACCGAGGAGATGTTGTTGAAGGAGCATGTGGTTAGCAATGGGGAGTGGATGCTTAAGGTTGTGGCCAATGAAGTGGAGGTATGTGAGACCAAGGCTGATTATGTGAAACGTATGAATAGAGAAAGGGCGGAGGAACTGGCTAGGAAGAAAATGCATGGAATGTTCTTCCAGGATATAGCAGAAGTGGCTGATGAAAGATCATGGCAGTGGCTTAGAGCTGGGTATCTGACTAAGAGTACTGAAGCTTTTGTTTGTACAGCACAAGAGCAGGCATTAGGAACACGATTGTTCAAAAACGTGGTTCTAGGAGAGGAAGTTGCTGCAGAATGTCAGATTTGTGGTAAGAGTCAATTATGCAACTTGCAGCAGAGTGTAGTGGACTGGCCCAGAGGGAGTACCGAAAAAGACACAATCGCATGGGACTCTGAATATATTGGGAGGTGTGTAAGAGGGTTGGGGTGAAGTGTGCTGGAAAATGGTTTGAGGTGGTGCCTGATGAAGTGAGAACAAGTGAGGATGGCAAGGTAGAGGTATGGTGGGACAAAAGTGTCATAACGACCAAGCAATTGGAACGTAATCATCTGGATTTGGTCGTCATTGACAAGGTGTAAAAAAACTGGCAGTGTAAACTTGTCAGTACCCTGGGACAAGAATGTGAGAGAGAAGGAGAATGAGAATTGGAGCAAACAGAAATAATTCCAGTCGTAGTTGGTACACTAGGAATAGTATCAAGTCATCTGGAAGGACAATTGAAGAAACTACAAATCCCTGATGTTTTAGGCGGCCTTCAGACCTCTGCAATTGTAGGTACCACCAACATCCTTAGGAAAACCCTCGATCTTTGCAGCTTCTGGTTTGAAGTCGGAATTAAGGGAAATCCTCTGGAAATGAATCCCATCCCTTTCCAGAGAGACGTTGATAAACGAAATCAGAATTATTATTACTATTATTATTATTATTATTATTATTATTATTATTATTATTATTATTATTATTATAAACAGTTTTTGGAGATTACAGTGAAAACATTTTCATTTTTAATATTTTGTTTCAACTTACACAGAAAAAGAAATAAAATGTTAGTTGTAAGGGAAACAACTCGTTTCAATAATGTTGATGAAGAGAGAAAAAGAATGTCAGTTTTGATTAAAGCTCCTTTGCATTTGTTCATGAAAATAACTGGACAGGTTACAAGTGCGCCTGGTAGTGATGTGCTAATAGCTTGTGTATAAATACACCCATCTAAACCGATAAAACCATAACATGATATGTTGCAAGATATTGCTAGTATATATAAATAAAATAAATATCTCACACAAATGCTACACCGAATGTGTATTAAAGACAGGCTTAGATCTGAGAAACCCAGAGGAAAATTAAATCGGGGTATATAGAGAAGAATGCAGAACAGGAGTTTCGGTTGAGTTGGTCTCACTAAAAGAATGAATGAGAGTTCTTGGATTAGTAGATGTAGAACAATTGAGGTTTCTGGGTCGGTTGACAAGATA